>NW_004949117.1:2389366-2430121 GCF_000317375.1 Microtus ochrogaster | reverse complement strand
TCTCTCTCTCTCTCTCTCGCTCTCTCTCGCTCTCTCTCTCGCTCTCTTTCTCTCTCTCTCTCTCTTTCTCTCTCACACACACACACTCTCTCTCTCTCTCTCTGTCTCTCTCTCTCTCTGTGTCTCTGTCTCTGTCTCTGTCTTTCTCTCTCTCTCTCCTACCTAGGATCAGGGTATAAACATATATCTATGGCTCCAGTGCCATTTCTGCCTACCTGCCACTGTGCTCCCTTCATGTCTCACTATGATGATCATGGACCAACCTTCAAACTGTAAGCCCCCATTTAAATGCTTTCTTTTATAAACTGTCTTGGTCATGATTCCTCTTCAAAGCAATAGAACAGTAACTAAGACATACCTTATCATAACATCACAATTTATAACAATGAGAAAATGCAATAAATGGAGCCTCTTTAACATTTTTAAACCTCTCCAGCACTCTGAAAGTCTTCAAACATTGCAAGGCTGAACAGCTGTCCACTACACACACCTATCCATTCATCTGCTGGTAGTCGCTGGCTGCCTTCCTTTTGGGAGTGCTGTGCTGTTATGAACATGGATATAGAAATAGCTGTTAAAGTTTCTGCTTACTAAGTCCCTGCTTTTTCTGGTATATTACCTGGAGAGAATATGCATTAGTTCACGTTCATGTAGTTGTGACCTAAACTCAGAAACAGTTTAAAGAAAGAGAGGGAGATTTGGGCTCCTATAGCTCAGCCCATCACTGCTTGACTCCATGAGCTTGGGCAGAATCTTTGGTGGCAGGAGCACATGGCAGAGGCTGAGGTTCAAATCATGTTGAGCAAAAGGCAGGAAGAGAGGTAGGAGTCAGGGTCCAGCGCCACTTTCAAAGGCCCACTCTTGGTATCCTACCAACCCTAGCTACAGTCCTAAAGCTTCTTTAACTGCTGACGTAGTTCAGCTAGAGACCAAGTGTTCAAGTCACACAGTGGTCTATGGAAGCGATGTCCCATCCAAATAACAGTAACACCATTTTAAATGTTGATGTTATCTTCACCAACTCTAGTCCTCTCTGGAGAATTTTCTTCTTCCCTTAGACATTCCAAAATTGCCACTGAAAGAAGCCACTTTAGTTCTATTACTGCATTGCCTTTGCCCCAACCACCTCTTCAGATGATTCTCTCAAACATGGGATGTATCACAAGGCGCTTAAGCACAAGTTCACAAAAGAAATAGGCCAGTTAAACCAACATATTGATTTCTTAAGTGATTACTCATCTTATGTATTATTCTAAACCAAATGGTATTATGTGGTAGAAAGCAAATCTGAAAAATTTTTAAACAAAATCATGGGCTTCAAAGCTTTGTCTCAAGTGAGGAACTTTAGACTGTGGGTGTATAGTGCCACAACCCCTGGGGGTGTTTCTTTATATCTACAACAACACACGGAAGAGGAACCTGGGCAAGCACTAACTTACATGGGAAAACATAGCTTTCTTTAATGCCCTTCAAGGACCCTATGAAGCAGAAATCAGAAGGCTCACTTTGTGTCACTTCTCTCCTAATGAACTTTTTTTTTTTTCTAAACTGCCACATCGACTGTCTTTCAATATGCTCTCAGCTATTTCCTGTCTCCCGCCTACATCACATGCTATTTCTCTCACAGGACTTTCCATTTGCTGTCATTCAACCCAAGCTGCTCTAAGTAACAAACTCCGTTTCCACTTTTGGGTGGTCTCTACTCACTATCACTTCCCTGACGTCATGGCTGACTCACCTCTCCTCTCTCTTCCCTCTGACCCTTTAGATCTGATCCTTCTTGTCTCCAAGAAAATGTAATTGTTACTCACATTATATTATATTGTGCTATTAGTTCACAGATGCCTGTTATCCCTAGGAAACACAATGTAGTGAGAAAATATATGATTAAATTTAATTATTAAAAGTAAATGGCCGAAACTAAGCCCAGGAACATATTTTTATTTGTGTGGCTTTAACAAAATTGACTTCTCTGTACTTAAGGACCTTCTTAAAACACAGTCAATATGAAGGCTTAATTTCCAGAGCTGTTATCTATGCGATAATTGCAACTTAAGGGCTAGAATGCCTCTTGGAAAAGAGTAAACATTCAAAATCATCCGTCGTTTTAGTCTTCCTTGTAGAATCCATACAACTGACTGCTGAAGAGGTGGTTAGGAAATGCTTACTGAAAGAAATTTAATTTCCTTCTTGCCTTCTATTTGTTTTGGGACTTCATTTGCTTCTCTTTGGCCAAAATTGGAATATACGTTTTAAGCAAATGAAAGAAACAGCAGAGACTTCAAAATCCCAAATGCAATGCCCATGGCCCTGGTGATTCAACTTACTAAGCACTCCCTCCCCCTAGTGTGGGTAGCGATTGTGTCAAATCACAAAAATTCGATTGAAAGAGGAAGGAATTAAAATACTGATGGTTGAAAAGGGAGTTTGTTTTCCCTCCTGCTACCAGGAAGTGGTCCAAGTCTCCATACAGCACTTGAAAGAGAACCTAAACTTGAAGGCCCATCTTTCAGAGTTCGGAAAAGCCATTACATATTTGTTGAAAGGAAAATGTTTGTGCGTTTGGACAATATCTCCACATAGAGAGAGAAGGCTGCCAAAAGGCACGCATAATTGCCTGAATTGAGGGGGTTTGCTCAGGGTCTTGAGACTAGTGATAGATGAGCCTAAAAGGATCGCTTTAAATAAACCAAACCTCTTGGATTAGTGTTGTTAGGCTCTAGAGCCCCCTGGGAAAGGCCTGTCTCCTGTGATTTCCAGTATACTCTACTTTCAATGAGCTGGAAATACCACAAGAAAACCACTGTTCTCACGGTATTTTTGCCTTTTCCATTTCTGGTTTTAGCTAAGGGGTAAAGAAAAAAAAAATAGTATGTGCAGATTAAAACTGGCATGTATACATGAGAAAAAAAAAAACTAGAGTATCCAAATGTTAGATCTTTACACAAATAAGATTCACCCACAAGTTTCAAATACATTCAAATAAAGTAAGTTTGGGCAAACATTCATAAGTCTCCGTGAAGCCTTTACCCTTATAAGTGATGTAGAGTCGCAGCAAGGACACTCTCCTAAAATAGCATTGCATATACACTCACTGAAAATCAAGGGGCAGCTCACAGAACCAGCAACTGGTTACTGTCTCTGAATGTTTGTTCAAGGATATTTACTTAAAGGACTTCCAAAAATGTGGTATAAATAAATAAGCATATTTAAGTAAATATTTAGTTGTTTCCCAAGAGAGACAATTTTCTCTATTTACTATTTTGCCAGGGGGATTTCATTCTATGTTTAGATATTTCTCCAAAAGCACACAATGAACGCTTATGGATCTCAGTGTGCCAGGGCAGAGTGTTAAGAACTAAGAGCTAGGGACATAGTGAAGGGGACTGTTGACATATGTTCATGCTTTTTTAATATATGCAATTAAGAACATTTGGATAAGATAGCTAAAGGAATGTGAAGAAGAGGAGAAAAGGACGGAAGGGAAACCTTCAGAGAATAATCTGTGGGTGTGACTTTCTTCAGTGAAGTGCTCATTGCTTTACTTATTAATGACAAAAAAGAAGACTAAAATTGAATGAAAATTAATGTGCTTTAGGTTATAAAATCTTGACTTTTTAAATGTAATTGGCACTTAAATCTGTCTACTAGAGGAACAATTGCTGTGATTCTCTGAGCGGTGAACATAGCATGTATCCTCAAACCAACTAAACACATGAACGAGGGAGAAAGAAATGCTACTATGTGTACGTGGCTAGATTACCACACTCAATGGCATCTCTTATGGTAAAATGCTGGTGTCATCCAATGGTTTAACTGCTCGGAACAGAGACCCAGTCAGATATTCTTGTGTCAGTTTATTTTTGTCCCACCTCTTTTCATCCCAGTGATCACAATAATTTAACCTCTCCCAGATCAGAAACACACTTGTAAGCATAAGAACATCAACAGTACCATCCCAAACAATTCAGTTGCAGAGTGTCTTTGTCTGAATGTATCATAAGAATAAAGAAAAGATGTTTGCTTAAATTAGCCGCTGTTGTACTAGCAAGCAGGATAAAGGAATAGGGCCAATAAACATTACCAGTGTTCGTGCTGCTAAGTTAATAGCAACTAGTGCTGAGAACTATTAACATTGGAGAAAATAAGATGAGAGAAAATTACCAATGTGCAACTAGAACATAAGCAGGTAACGAAACCATTGAATATTTTATGACTGTAATTCAAGCATAATGTCTGATAGCACCTAAATCTCATTATTTTCTCTGAATTCAGGACATATTCAAATACAAGTTTTTCAACTATTTACCCCTGAGGAATAATTCTTTACGATCCAGTGACCACATGGAAAAATGACTTACATGTATGTCCATCATGGTTCCCATCTATGATTCCCCATTGATTTTGTGAGTCTTTCATAGGATGGCAATATGTGAGCTATAGCTGGAATTTCTCCCATAAATATGGAATACTATTCTGATCTTCAATAATCCCTACTGCTAGCTGAGTTTGGTGAGTTAGTGTCTTTTTTTCTTCTTCCATAACCAAAACTGTAGAAATTTGGTCACTAATCAAAATTTGGGGACCTGAATCACTATCTCACAAAAGATCATGATTACTATCTATAGAGGCTTTCTGGTAACAACAATTTCCTCCCTACCCCACCCCCCACAAAAATAGGCATACTATTTTCCCCTCCCTTTAGAGTCAATACAACATTCGCATTAATCACCTGGACAGGAAATCTCCCCTAAGTGAGCCATCCAGTCCAGAAATGATAAGAAATAGTATAAAGTGCACATGCAATGTGTGTTGGCACAATGGTCTCTCTAGCCATTGCCCTTCCTCCGGAGCACCCCACTTATTCTATAACACACTCTGTGGCTGTCTCCCATAATTCTAGCCTGAATTATTTCCATGGTCATCACAATGGACCACTCAGAAAAGGCCTGAGTGAGATTCCTTCCAGGGTACCATATGGAGGAAAGGAGGACAGTTTTCCAGGGACACTGTTTTCCAGGATCATCTCAGTTAATCAGAACAATGGAATCTGGCATTCCCCCTATGTCCCCTGCACCTGCCCGTGAGATGTGGAGATGAGGAGTTTGTCTTGGCTCTTCCTGTGAGCTTGTCATTGGTGGTCAAGGTACCACTGTGGTTGACTCCTCATTCTTGGTGTACAGCAGCCATATCCATGATAGAAATAAGGGCCAGAGAGTTTCTCAGCTGTGTGCACACATCTCTTTAATGACCACCCAGCTTAGAAAGCTGTGCAGACTGTGGCCTGTGGTCTCTTTGGACCTGAGTTAGGAACCAAGATTAGTTGGGATCATCCGGAATATGGAACAAAATAGGACCCTAGAGAAGATGGGGCTGTTTCCACAGAGAAACAGACTTCTTATTTTATATCCCAGCTAAATTCCAAGGCTCAATTGGCCTTGGAAAGTACTCATGGCATAAGTGACTTTGAATTCTCCAAATCAATGTTTTCATATAGTTAAAACAATTAGTGAGCACAGAAAACATTAAAACAGATCGTATTTCTCTTTCTGGGGGAAAACCTGAGAATTGTTTGCTTTTTTTTTGAGTCTTGAAAAGATCAGAATTTTTTACTTCTAGTAAGTCATTAATGCCTGTCATCTAAGATGTCCCTTTTGTCAGAATGTTTATAAATGAGCAATTAGAATGTGCTGAAGCATTTTAGATGAAGTTTATTTAATTGATGAATGAACTCACTCCATGTATCGAGTTGTGATTTTTCTTCCACAGTGAAAACAGACTGTGACATTAGGAGACAGAGTGCAGAGCTCGCCTGGACGTAAGAATGTCACAGAGAGCTAAACTTTGCACCATGGAAACAAAATGGAGGCTTCTTTGGGGGATATAAATAAAGTAAAAGATATTTTATACTCAGAGCAACAATTCACCTGTGGGATGCGTGTGTGTGAGGAGGGAGTAAGAAAGAGAAGCAGGATAAGGAACATTTATTTGGGAAAGCAGTTGGCATTATTCCAACCCTCAGAAGTCATTACCATCAACAAGAAAATCTCATTTATTTTTACTCATTAAGATTCAGAAATAGCAGAAAAAGGACTTCTTTCTATATCTGTTCAATTGTTAGGTAAAAAAATTGGCAGGACCAAAGGAAAGAAATAAGCAATTAATTTTCAGGTAAAAATGATTATCTTCTCTCTCCACAAATGCAACCTGCAATGTGCTTTGTGATTGTACTAGAAGCTTCAGCATTTAGTTTGTCCACAAGCCCATTTTCCAGCGTTCCATGAATCAATACAGCTCAGCAAGGCTTGTGTTTTTTCTCATTTGATCTTCAGGGAATAAACAGCCATATTTTGTCTTGCCTGATATAGTATGAATGTGGTTTTTTTTTTTTTGCTTTCTTTTTTTTTAATTTTTTTGCTTTCTTTTTTTATTTTTTAAATTTATTTATTTATTAAAGATTTCTGCCTCCTCCCCGCCACCACCTCCCATTTCCCTCCCCGTCCCCCAATCAAGTCCCCCTCTGTCATCAGCCCTAAGAGCAACCAGGGTTCCCTGACCTGTGGGAAGTCCAAGGACCACCCACCTCCATCCAGGTCTAGTAAGGTGAGCATCCAAACTACCTAAGCTCCCACAAAGCCAGTACGTGCAGTAAGATCAAAACCCAGTGCCATTGTTCTTAAGTTCTCAGTAGTCCTCATTGTCTGCTATGTTCAGGAAGTCAGGTTTTATCCCATGCTTTTTCAAACCCAGGCCAGCTGGCCTTGGTGAGTTCCCGATAAAACATCCCCATTGTCTCAATGTGTGGGTGCACCCCTCACGGTCCTGAGTTCCTTGCTCGTGCTCTCTCTCCTTCTGCTCCTGATTTGGACCTTGAGATTTCAGTCCGGTGCTCCAATGTGGGTCTCTGTCTCTGTCTCCTTTCATTGCCTGATGAAGGTTAATATTCAGGAGGATGCCTATATGTTTTTCTTTGCGTTCACCTTCTTATTTAGCTTCTCTAGGATCTCAAATTATAGGCTCAGTGTCCTTTATTTATGGCTAGAAACCAAATATGAGTGAGAACATCCCATGTTCCTCTTTTTGGGTCTGGCTTACCTCACTCAGGATAGTGTTTTCTATTTCCATCCATTTGTATGCAAAATTCAAGAAGTCCTTGTTTTTTACTGCTGAGTAGTACTCTAATATGTATAATATATTCCATACTTTCTTCATCCATTCTTCCACTGAAGGACATCTAGGTTGTTTCCAGGTTCTGGCTATTACAAACAATGCTGCTATGAACATAGTTGAGCATATGAAAAAAAATTTAGAAAATTCTTTACCAAACCTCAAGAGCTAAAGGTCACAGCATCACAAAGGAAGCCGTCAGTCAAAGCACACACTCCTTTCCTGGTTTTTATTAAAGTGCCACTGAGGATTGCAACTCTCCTTATAGGATATCAGTGTGGGGACATGATTAAGATAAAGCGGAAGTGAGACAGCTTGAGCAAGACAGGAGCAGCACAGAGCATCCTTTCTGCAGGATGGAGCTGGCTTGTGATCCCTTGGCATCAAGCACCACAACTGCCTGCAAGCTTCAAACATTGAAGCTGGCAGATTGCAAAGCTTTGGATCTCCTTGTGTCCATTTAAAAGGATTCGAGAGGGCCTGAGATGCTGTCTTCATGTGCAGAGGAAATGAAACATGTTCTCTCTTGAAAGTTTTCAATGAGTATACAAGGAAGTGTGGGGTCTCCTGCAAAGTCCTGGGAAAGCCTTGAAAGCAGAGAAATGTTTTGTTAAGATTAGTACTTTCCCCTCTGGCTAGAGAACCAAGGACAAACTTCTCCATCTCCACTCTTGCCATGTCCTCTTTATTCAGGATGACGCTCACTTTAAAGTCACTCTGTGTTCTACGGTGTTGACGACTCTGCCCCAGGCTGAGGGAAAAATGGGCAAGAACCACAAATCTGACTCCAAGGGAGGTGATAGGGAGGGCTCGGATGTACAAAGATGCACCGACAGAAACACAAACACATCCTCTCACTCCACAAGGTGACTTACTTACTCCATGAGCTGCAGGAAATCCCTGCTGTGTGCAGGTAGGGTAGAGAGAGGAGACAAGTTCCACAGGGAAGGATAATATCCAAACACACTTTTCCTGTCCCCTGCCTCCTATCTCCTATCTACTTCCCCTAAAAGCAAGGGAAATGCATGATTGTGGAAACAGAGCACAGATTCAGAAAAACACCCCAGATCTCCACACAGTCATTCCTTCTGGGGTGTGGCGGGGCTGTTTCCTAGACTGTAACACCTCTGTACTTTGAAGCCTGACAACGTCAAAGACACTTGTCATTGTCCATATTTCTAATACTGAGAGAAAGAGTAAGTTTAATTATAAAATGAAAAGCTTAGGAAGCCTGTTACATTGCAGGCCTAAAGACTCAATCAGAATCAGTTTCATCAAATCAATAAAGCTTGCAAAACTTTGAGTTGCATGCTTACAACTCCTGTCCATAGCGCTAAACATGTCTATATTTGGTAGAGAGGAGGCTATCTAGTGATCCTCCCCACTCCAAAACTCTCCACAGATTTTATCTATGGTAAATATCCTACTGTTGTTAGCAAAGGCTAGATTTCAAGGATGTTTATTCCAATTCTGTGAAGGTTCTTATTGAAGCAGCAACAAACTAAAGGGAGCAATGGTTACTCCTAACGTGATCTAGCAACACAAGTTGAAAGTCCATTCACGTGCACGTACCTGCAGCTTCAAAAGCCCCTCAGTATTCAGGGATCACTTGGATAAGGCCTCCCAAGCATCCAGGGGAAAGGGGTGGAGCTGAGATACCATCAGACTCTACAAGGTCCAGATGAGTTGGTGCTGCTTCAAGGTGGTGGTAATGAATGGGGCTTCACCTTTTTTCTTCAATTGCGAAGGGATTTGCATGGTGTAAGAATTCTTGAGCACCTCATTTACCTCATTTCATTTTGAGGCTCCCGATGGGGTTGAAAGGGACTGTTATTCTCTCCATGTACAAATGAAGAAGCAAACCCCTAGCTCGTCACACTGCTTTCTTAAGAATTTAAGGAGTAAAGAACAGAAACGACTGAGCACCTCTGTCTTAAACTACCACTTCAGCCACTTTGTCTGTCTGCCCCACTGACCTCACTACTAACAAATTCAACCGCTGCAAAAACTAATCAGCAAATATTTGCAAGTGAACCAAAACTAAGAATGGGTCTAAAACGTGTGTGTGTGTGTGTGTGTGTGTGTGTGTGTGTGTGTGAGTGTGTGTGTGTGTATGTGTGAGTGAGTGTGTGTGTGTGTGTGAATGGTGAAGGTTAGGAACAGCCTTGTCACCCAGATTTCGTGTTTGTGGACACTGAAACTCACCATTACCTAGAATGACATAGTACAAGCTAGAAAGCAAAGAATAACGACGTGACTAAAATGACAGATACATTGAACGAAATAAAAATGGCCCCCAATGTGTGTGTTTATCAAATAAGCAAGAAGAGGGATGGAAAACATAGCTGCCAAATTTAAAGATCTTTGGTGCAAGTTTGGATTTGGTTAAGTGAATCAATTAAAGAACTGGAAGCATAGGTCTAACTTAACCCAAAGCATCTTCACTACGGTAATTCTTGCATTACAAAAGAGTCTCAAGGGAAATAGAAATGCTTTTACTTTGGAGATTTAAAAATAGACTATATTTGTAAGAGAAAAGAAAGAATATGTCCATACAAAGACATGGGCATGAATGCTCACAGCAGCTTTACTTGTAATTGTCCCAAACTTGCAAGAGTCTCCGTGACTACCAATGACTAAGCAAAGCAAAAATTGAAGTCTATCTATCTATTAGAATACTATTCATTAAGAAAAAGGAAATGGGCTCTTACTGCATGCTATCAGGATCAGGTGGATAGATCAATAACCATGCTGAGTGCAAAAAAAAATGGCAAGATTTAAAATGATTTACATGTTCTGGTTCTATTTATTTGAGAAGCCTAAAAAGTGGTTGGCACTGTCAGGTCAAAGCAGAATTACAAAGGGACATCATAAAACTTGGGAATTGATGCAATTTGTTCATTGTGCATCTATGATGATGAATTCATGGCATATATTGATGCGGGCAAACATGGTAGGTTTGTACAATTTAAGTGTATAGTTTGTTTTATGCCAATCACACTTCAGTAAATTTGTTTGAAAATCAAATGAACAAACATTTTTTTAAAAAAGAGATTATGGAATATTATAGAGGGTAAGGATGTATGACATTGTCCCAACAACCAAAAGGACAGAGTAACATCTTTCCCGAAGATCTACCTCATTAATTCTCTTAGTTAACAGCTTCTCTTTTAGTAGGCCACTCTTCCTATGTCCTCAGCCCATTTAGTAAGCCACCACCTGAAGCAAAGAATGAAAAAAAAATTCTCACAATGCCACCACACAGAGACCATAACACATTCCATTTGAAAGTGTTTCTTTCCAGGGGTTGGCTCCCAGGATTTCACTCTCTGGCCTTGAACTAGTTTTAAGATTAGATTTGTATCATTTGAATCCTTTCTTGTTGACATTTTCATCTTTGAACTTTCAAAGCACACAAAAGTTGCCAGAGTGTTACACACTTTCTTAGTTATCCATTGATTATAATTTTCTGCTTAAATTAAAAAGGAAAACATTCTAGGTGAGGTCCTAGTCTTCATTATGCCCATTTCCACTTTTCCCAGAAGTAAACTAACTACAGGAATGAGCAGCTATTCTGGGTTATACTATGTATATGCTCTGGGTTTTAAAAGTCCCATAACCTCTGTCATGGGCAATGCATGCTGCAGCTTGCCTTTTCCATTCATATGTCTTTGAGATTTGCTCATGCTAATCCATATAAATACATTTTGTTTCACAAGGTTGCCTTGAATAAGTTTATCAGTCCTGGTTCACCTAAAATTCCACCATGATTATTCTGCATGTGCTGGTAGCTTTCCCTGCCTAGAAGGCACTTCCTTCACAAAACTTTCAAGCAGGCTGGCCCTGTTTCTTTCCCTCAGGTCACTTCACTCTCCTGTCCTGTCTTCTTGCCCCCCCCCACCTTCTTCTCTCTGTGTGTTCTCATAGCACTTACTTTTCTCTGTATCCATATGTTTATCAATTTCCAAGACATTTTGGGCAGAGGCTTTTTCTTCTATGATGACTTCTCTACATCTTCCTGCGACTTTGAACCCTCATTCCGGTCTCTGAAATTTCTCTTCATATTACCATTTCAAACAAAACCCCAAACACTGTTCTCTAAGTTTGGTTACCAGAAGACATGCTTCAGTTCTCAGTATTGAAAAGTATTTAGTGAAACCATAGAAACCATGGTGAGTTTCAAGACTTTCTATATGACTTATATAAGACATGCATAAGTGGCTGTTCCAATTTCTAAATAGCTTCTAAAGTCTTAGGAATTTGAAAAAAAATTCTAAACCTAAACATGGTTGTAGCTATTTTTAAACTTTATAGAGATAGCATTTCAATATCATAAAGATAACTAGGATGTTTGGATAAGGCCAGAAGGCCCAGGACAAAGGGTCCTAATTCATGTCTAATTGAAGTACTGTAGATAACGTATATGGCAGAATACTAATTTCTCTGAGAACACAGCAAGATAAATACCATTTCTCAAAAAAACTTGTACTATTATTTCTATTTTATGTACAAAACAAAAATACTTGGAAGAGTTAATCAGTGTAGAACTAAAAACAAGTTCTAAGCTTAGGCAACCTTAGCCATGGCACAGTATTGGAAGTCAAATACAGTATAAATTAGAAAATAATAGTCAACCCTGTCTCGAAAAAACAAAAAAAAAGAGAAAAGAGAATAATAGCTACCCTTCAACTCACCACCCAGATATCATATGTATATTTAAACTCATTTTCTACCATAGCAACATAGGATTATATTCTAATACCTTTCCTTTGTCTTTTGCTTCATCTCTTCTCTATCCTGTAACCTGCCTTTGAGGACTGAGAATTCCTTAGTGTTTATGAAACAACTCTTCAACCCTTCACACTCCTGAAACTGTATGGACCCCAGTTCGAACTCCTCCATGAGAATGAACTAGCTAGAGCATCTCTCTTAATAATGCCGTGCTCTCAACTGCATGTTTAAACGAGAAAAGCATAGTACATACATGGAAACCTGGGAAGTGTGAATAACAATAGAACAATGATAATCTCAGCTTTTACTCAACTACTCTTTAATTTAAAATTCCTTAAATGATGATAATATAATGAACGTGTTGACTAACAATTTTATGAACATAGCCCTCAGGACATGTCTTCTAACAACGAGGACTCTGTGGCAGAAATGCGGTTCTGTGGATGATTTTCATATAATGGAAGAAAGCATTGGTAACACACAGCAAAGACACCACGGCAGTGAAATGCCTACTGAAAATACACGCTGACCTGCACGTTGCAGAATGTCATTGCCCTGATGCATTAGACTGTCCTCCAAGTCCTAAGATTATCCATGCCACACCGACCTCAGCTTCATAACTGTAACTTGATCCAAACTGATGATGGGGCAAGAACAGATTTACAAAGCCATTCAACAAGGCAACAACGCACTGGAATCATGATGAGCTAAGAAAGGGTGGTGATGAAGTTATGCCAAACATATGGCTGATGCATTCCACTCCTCTTCTTAAGTGAGACTGTATAGTGGAGGTTTCACCTGTGTTTAAAAGTATTCTTTGTACTGGGGACATTTTTAAAAGGCAAATCTTATTTTGCAGGTATGATATTCTGTCTTACATATATAATAATATCCCTAAATATGCCCATATTAAAATGAAAATATCCATATATTTACTCTTCGATTCAAGGATTGTGAAATGACAAAATGTGCGTGTGTGTGTGTGTGTGTGTGTGTGTGTGTGTGTGTGTGTGTGTGTTGGAGGATTGTGTTCATGAAAGCCAGAACAGGTATTGGATCCTCTGGGACTGAAGTTATAGGCAGTTGTGAGCCCCCAGTATGGGTGGTAGGAATCAAATTCTAGTCCTTTGAAAGATCATAATTGCTATGCCACCTCCCCATCCCTCAAATGTAACCTTTCCTGAACAAACTCATCAGCAACAATTAGTACACAGCACATCTAATTATCAGTCAGTCACGTGGTTTTTGGTTGAAGTAGGCGCTCCCATTTCTTCTCACACCAGAGCAGCCTAATAGGGAAGAGGTTTCGATTTCTCCGGGAGACAGTTTTATTTAATGAGGAAAGTGGAAGAGATTAGTTTGGAAACCTTTATATCCTATTTTTAAAACTCCCTCTACTCAGGACAACTGTTTATGATTATCATGACAATTTGGATTTAATTATTTCTCGATCTTACAAAGTAATGTCTTTAGAGACTGTTTAATGTGTGGAACTGTCAGCTTATTACAGTATCTTCATTGAAATGCTTTTATAATTCTTTAACATCTGATTCTCATCGTCATTCTGAATACCACTATTTCGACAAATAAATGTAAATCTGTTTGATATTATCGTTCTCCTATACCTATTTTTGAAATTGGTAACAAGCATATAAATATCTTTTGCTTTTAGAATCTAATTTCCATGGTAAGCAAAGCCATAATGAGCTAGTTAACATAATCTGTAAAATGACATATCCTAGGGGTTGCAACCCCCATGAGTGACAAGTGCCTCTGCAGGAGTGCGAAGCTAACTTTCCTGTCACTAGCAATTCCCTCTTGCTTAACCTTCTGATTGACATGATATTTCTATTCCATTAGGAGAGAATTCACTCTCATCCTGACTAAACAAATTTGATTTGGCTTTTTAAAAATGTCCTTTGCAGGATCCAACACCAGCACTCCATTATTGTAATGAAAAAGCAATGCAACCAAGATTTTATAATTACTGAAATAAATGCCTCTTATTTACCGCAAAGGTTGCCCAACTCCTCATTTATCCCCAATTTGCTTTAGACGCAAAGTGTTGCTGCTTAATCTAGAACATACTTGATGCCATTTCTCAGCTCTCACTTACGTGAACATTCAATGCCCTGAGTTTCAAGAGAATTCTGTTTCAGGCACAGCAACATTCTTCTTGGCCACTTATGGACCAGTGGCAGTTTTTATTTAATTAAAGTAATCCAACTTTGTTATATAATTATATTCTGTAAACTTTAAGAAGAAATGGTCAAAGCTTCACCTCTGTCAACTATTCTCATAGTGTTCACCCTGAGTCCTATTGTAGCACTAAGGAGAGCTTGTCCTGCTAGAGTCATCTTTGGGAATCTAGTAGGTTCCTGAATCTAGCGGAATCCACAAGATTCTCCCTCAACACTGAAGACCAACGCTTTCTTTGTGAAGTAGATCATCCCAATGGGAAATGGGGAAACAGTGGAGTGAGAGACTCTGACCAAAGATAAGCATCTTTGTACTTGTTTACAGAAAACTCACACAGAGAGATTTACTTAAGGGGAAAGGGCTGGCAGTACAGCCTTTGGAAATGGCAACTATTAATGATTTCTATGCCAGACTCCTGTTTACAAAAGCAGAAAACACTCTTGGGTAAGTGTCGAGTTAAAGATTGTTCGGCTGAAGTCCCAGGGCAGGGTGAAGTTTCCCCATGATACTTGTCTTGTTTGCTCCCCATGTGTGACGTCTGCAGATGTGTCCTGTGAATCTAGGTCTCTCCTTATCTGATTATGCCCACTGGCAAATATTAAATGAGTTGCATTTTATGCATAGTAACCGGAGACAATGTCAATATCATGTTAAAGAAATTCTTTGTTACTAAGCAGGTTGAAAGTGTACACTGGTTACCCAGTTGGTGGCTTTCTTTACTACTGACCTATATCCAGATGCTCTCTAGATAGCAAAACACAATCTCTTTCCCTACTCAATTTATCCTTGCCAATTAAGCCAAACAAAATGTCAGGGATCCCAAGAAAGAATTGTTGATCAAAGTGTTTTTTACCCTGACAACTGACTAATGTACTAGATCCATAGTTTTTTCAAGAACACGCTGTTCTTTTTATAGCTTGTATCCAGTATAGGAAACACTGAGCCACAACAGTGTTGTCCAGCTTCTAGTTCCCCCTTGGTACTCTGTGGAATAAAATTACTTTATGGTAACTAGATGCTTCTTCCTGGAACATTCCCTTGGGAGGTTAAGATTGCATGCCAGGCATTGGTGTTCAGAACAAGCAGAATCCAAGTGTCAGCTACTCCAGAGAGGCACCCTGACAAATGACTCGGTGCCTGAGAGTTAGCAGGAGATCCAGTGACCTTGACCTTCCTTGACAGAGGTGACTGGGGAGGTTTCTGGGGAAGCTCTGCTTCAAGGTTCCTTATCCAACAGTGACGGAATTTAAAACTGAAGGACTTGGTTAACGCTATTTGCATGGGATAATTACATTTATCGGAATTTGTTATCTTCATAGCTGTATCCTTGGGACATCAGGTGCTACCTACTACCTAGAAGGAATGGGATCAATATTAAATGAATCTTTCCAAAATCTGATTTCTCAGTAAAAACCGACTCTTCCTTATCTGCATAAGCAAAAAATCTATTACTTGAGGATGGAGCAAAGTTACTCCCTTAGAGCTTTCATCTAATCGAAGTATTTGGAAACAATTTTTACTGCACAATCTAAAGAAAACATGAACAATACTTTATTAAGGAAAAGACCAAAGTGTCACAACTTAAATGGCATTCAGTGATGAGGGTCTAAGGAAAAGCCAACAGCACCTGCTCTCAGCCACCAATCTCTTACAGTTCATTTTCTCATCTAAAGGTGAACACAACAGTTTAGAATGTAATATGAAAATATGTAAGGCCTCCAAGCCAATCAATATCTCCATCACCCTATAGCCATCCATCGCCAACTCTGATCAAGTCAATATAAATACAGAAAATGTTTTATGTTAGATATCTAAAATGATTCTTGCTTCCAAAAGAAAAATGTACAAGTTTGATTCTAATTCTCTCTTTTTTTTTCGAGAATTTGATATTTCTAGCTGCTGAACCAATTATTACATAATCTGTTTTTTTTATTCTGAGTTCCACAAAAAGAACACATCAGTGTGTTGCTTGAACACCAACTCCCATAAAAAGTGCATTCTCCTGAAGTACAGCTAGATGTGAACATCTTATATCAGTATTCATAATACAGTTGGTGTTTTCCCATTATACAACTGTCAGGTTTTTTTTTTTTACTGAAATTAATGAAATGCCTAAATCATTAAATGGATTTCGAAGCTTTCAGTCGAGTTGTATACTCTGAAACTTTGAGAATGCTTATTCATGTATGTATCACAGCATAAGTCAAATTTCTTTGAAAATGTTGAATGCTCGTGTGTATTGTTTGGGAGATTGTTGCTAGGTTTCTAACTGTATGGTAATAGGGTAACAGAGATTCTGCTCTTTCCTAGAGTCAGAGTTGAATTAACTTTGAATATTCTTTTAATTTTTCTACGGTTAATTTCTCCTAGCATTTCTCATATGGTGTTTTTGCATTATTTTGACCTTTTTAACTGAAAACACAGATTTGAATGCAGTTATTAATATTACTCTTTCTTTTCAAGCAATTAATCTTCCTTTCTAAACTTCTTCTCACATTTTGATAAGTATATTTTCTTACCATTAGGCTATTATCTTGGGTCGTTTGTATATTTCATTTAATTTTTTTACTATTCATCATCCTTGTATTTAAAGACATGAATATTTACCTAATCATAAAACTCAAAGCATTTTAGCCGTATTCAGTGACTCTAAAATATATTTTCATTTACATGCTTCTCTGGGTATTGGATAATTGAGATTATTTATTGAGATATTTTATTGGCCTGAGATAGTAAGATAAAGTTTTCTATTCTTTATTTGTTTCTTTCATTAGCACCAGCCCCACTTTTTCTAGTTTTTCTTTTCGTTGCATGTACTATTTACATGTTTACGAGTTTCTCAGATTTTTTTCTCTAATTGGGTTCATAGTTGGTTCTCATTATTATCACTGAGTCCCATGAAATAGTAATTTTGAGTACATGTATTTGTCTCTGCATATGCTCCAGTGGGCTGTTCCAGATTCTGTAATGCTGACTAAAATCTCCCTCTGCAAGTCTTTTTCTGCTATTCTTATGCTTCGTACTAGAAGAAACTACATGGTATCGTGTCACACAGGGAGCACTGGTGTTTTACTGCTCATAAATACTCTGACTTGTACATTTAAAGGTTTATCTCTGTAGTTGTTTGAGCATGGATTCAATTTTCCAGTTCATACACTAAGTGCAATCTCTGCTCTCTTATTTGCACTGGCCTGGTATGTGTTTATACACTTTTTTTATTTCTTGTCTTGATGACTCATTTGTTTTAGGTGTGGCTCTGTGTACAGCGGCTCTATGTGATTCAGTCTAAGAAACTTTTCTTTCTTTTTCTTTCTTTTTTGTACTAGGGCCTGAACTCAAGTTCAGGTTTGTTAAACATAAATTCTAGCACAACTCCAGCTCCAGAGACTCTTTTTGTCTTCAGTAAGTGAGTTAAACCCTCTATTAACAGGATAATATTTTTCATTATAGGGACCTCCAAATAAAAAATAAAATATAATTGAGGTTTTAAGAGCTTTTTGGTCCTTGATGAATTCATTCATCAGCTCAGCATTTACATTGCAGTTATATAAAATGAGAACTAATTCATTCAAACTTATTCAGACTAACTTATTAGCACACTTTTACTAACGGCACATGGATTACCAAAGGTTTACTGTAACAATGCTTACAGAAAAGCATGTGACTGCAAGCAGAAGCAGAAATATACCATGTTAATATCTCTTAGGGAAAACACATTCCTCAAATTTTCTTCTAAAGTCTGTGGAAAGCCTCTTGTTTTCTCTGCCTGGTAGCACTGCCTCAAACAGCTCAGGTATTTAAATAATTACCAATGGCCTAGGATAAACGTCCCTGGAGACAGGATTTCTTTACTGAGGAAACTCTGAGTTGAGTTGAGTCAACTAAAGTAAGCTCTAGGGGCATGCCTCCGGCCAGTCAGCAATAGGTCTCCTGGGCAGAGCTCTGTGGATTTGCCTTGCTCTCCCCTCTTCCCGCAGCAGTTACATTGCTATTTTCGCCGTTCCTCTCCTGTGCTTTCCAGATGCCTAGTTTGTAAAACTACCATGGAATTAGGAAGAGGAGGGTTGGAAGAGTGAACATCAAAATTTCAGAAAAACGCTGGGATCTTATCGATGTTCAATTCTTGTTCATAAACACCTCTCAGAGCACTGAAGGTATCTGACTAATTTTGAGAATGAGTTCCAATTTCTTTATGACAGTGAAGAGTAGGATTCTTCCCTGCCAGAAGGGGGTCATTCACTCTTCTTGGATGTGACTACTGACTGGATTTGCTGAGCTCTGCTTCTCATTCTGCCTTGTCTGTTGGATTGTCCCACAAACCAAGGGCAGATCCTGATTTTAACTTGCTATGTTCACTCCAAAGGCTCTCCTTGCTTTTATAACTTAAAATACACAAGGAAATTAAAGGAATTTTGAAATTATGTTCAAGGGCTCTGAAAACACTATTCATAAGTACACCGACAGCTTTAACCTGAAATCTAATGAGTTTGTGGAATAATTCATACTCCACCCTCCATTAAGTTAGCCCAAGGTTGAAGGAAAGGCGGGGTCTGTAGAGGCAAAAGGATTCAGGTATCTCAGGTGATAGTCTTTTCTATATGCACCCACAATGGCCATATTTAACCACCACATGGACAGTTCTCTACAATGCAAACCTTCCGCAGAGTGTAGGATCGCCACGTTCTGTTGTTTGATTTTTGTTTTTCATAAGAACATCTACAATTGTCTTTCTTAATAACACAGATATGCAGTAATGACTGTATTTACCCTGGGAAAGACACTCTTCTATTTCATCTACATTTTAAGAAGGTTTCCCTTAAACAGTGAAAGCAATGGTAATCAAGCCTCACCTGAGCTGTCCTAACTAATTAACCTGTAAGCCCTGATAAAGCTGTTTCCTCGTAGATAATATTAGAATTTAATTTAAGCATTGGGTACCCTGTTGATGTCCACTGAAGGGCTGGTTCGTGGTGAGAAGGAATTCAAAGACTTTGGGTGACCGGAAGGTGATATATTCTATATTCAGCAAAAAATGAAATCGTCTATTTTCTCTCTTCTATCCTAGTGTAGCAACATCGATCGACTAACCTGACAACTCGCTCTCTGTTCAATTATTTAAGTCAAAGAAGTCCCGAACATCAATATTGATTATGCCTATGCTTTTACTTCTGTTGTTAACTAGAGAGGGCAAACTTTGGAAGTCAAAATGCAAACATTGGAAGGCAAAATGTAAAGGCAAAATGATGAGGAGGAATTTGTTTGTTGATTGATTTCCAGATAAAATAAGAAGTCATTAGCTTCTATCAATACGCACACTTGAAAGACAAGCATGAGTAGGCACATGAGTAGGCACATTCCAGGTTAGTAAATTTTTTCTTTGATTTTTTTGCTCGTACAATAAATTTATAAGACCAGTTTTAAATGGTCAAGATAGTCTCTTAATTTGTACTATTTTCATCACATCCATTCCCATCCATCACGTCAAATCAACATTAAACAAAACTTAATTGTGCACACATGTCTTTGTGCTGAAATCTTAGCCTGTCCTTAGGCAGACTCTCCTATCTTGAATAATGCCTGATTTGTCTGCTTACCAGACTGTATCAGTTTTCTACATAGACATGAACGGGAGACACCCACGATCTAATCTACAAGCTCAATCTCCTCTTATCATACACTTTATTCAAAGACATTTTATTTTGATAAAAATCTTCGATTCCCCTTCCACGGAACTAGTATGCGACTCATCACAAATCCCGTCCTTAAACAGTAAGAAGAATCCATTTCTCCTTTGGAAATTTGATCCTATTCCTTGGGTTCTCATGCTTTACAGACCACAGAGAAACAGTTAGTGGTCATCGGTGGAATCTAATGGGCACGTTGTTTGTTTTACTCATGATGTAATAGATGTGACAGATAACTCCCACAGAGCATTTTGTTATTTAAAAACTTAAGGAATTTGAAAACATTATTACAAATATTTAGGACCATTTTACTAGTTCATAGCATAAACAACAGGAATGTTCCAAAACATTACATTAATTAAACAGTAAAAATTTGCCCCTAAGCCAATTTTATATCAGTAGATTGGCAATAACAGAAATAAAATATATATTTGTAAGAGAAATAACATGTATATCTAAAAATCTGTATTTGTGACTACAATTATATTCCTGAAATCTTACATGTCCTATTTAATATTTTTCACATTGAAAAAAATCTCAGATGCATTTTTTTTCTTGGAGATATAAGAGTTCAGTTAAATATGCTCATTCTTTCAGAAACAAAGCCTGACTAGTCCAGCCATGAAAGATGGGTTCTTCTTTGGCTCCCCATATCTACAAGTGAATTAAAATCACTGTATTGAGAGATAAGTCACCAAAATATTTATAATTATGCATGCATCTATTAGAGCACACTCGAGATTCTAAGTCAGAATTGGGGCCACAATAATCGGTCTGCAGTTCCAGAAAATTAGCCATATATTTTCTATTTTCCTCATGACTCAAAATTAATGAACAGAAAAGAAAACTTGATATCCTGGCCAAGAAAAGATTTGCATCCCAGCATATCTGCATTGGCTCAGAGTCAGCTGTTGCTTCCATTCCTGTGAGATAACACGCTGTCTCTGAGCGCATTTCTGAGATAAAAAGAACTTTTCTTATTTTCTTTTAATTGTAAAAATCATTGAGATAAGGTGTAACAATTTGATGAATACACATGGTGTGTGCTGATCAAATTAATCATCGGGTAAGATTTGCAACTCCCTTAAACAGTTTCTTTTAATTGCAATAATGTGATAATTATACACACAAGGTACAGTATAATATTTCAATACCTGTGTGTGTGTATTTGAATCAGATTAATGTCTTCATTACCTTGTTATCTCAAAGTTGGGGCCTTTAGGTGCTTCTTCTATTTATGATTATATAATATATACTAGGCTGAGCTGAAGTCGCACCATTGTGCTGTAGAACAACAGGGGTCTGGTTTCTATCTAATTGTGCTTTGGTAACTGATAGCCAACCTTCCTCTTCATCCAGGCTTTGGTGATCACTACAACCAATTCTCAGATATAGAAAATAAATGAACTGAGTAGCTATTTCCTCCTGATTGAATCATAACTTTCTAGAGAGAGAACTCCTCAGAAGAATCAAGAGCCTACTGCAACTTGTCAGCTTCACAAAGTTCTGTAACTTACAGTTCTCACCAGGCCCCTCTCCTATCTTATGCGAGCAGTGGAAAGAGAGGAGAATTCCATGGATCTGCCAGGAAGCTGGGTAGAGATGAAGCTTTCATCACTCATCGATTACTCTTTCCGGAGTGTACTTTTTGGTGATATAGCTGCTTTGAGGTCACCCAAGGTTCTGTAAGTAACCCCAAACTCTGCCATGATCCTTGAAGCATACAACTCCGTAAGTGCTCGTTATATGCCTTCCTTTCTCCCAGCCTCCCGTTCCATCAGCTGTCCCACTCAGAAATCGGGGAGTTGTCATGTTCTCCTCCTGGTACACCAATGCAAAGGTTCGGTTACATCATTACAGATGAATCAGCTTGTCCTTGTTATGCCTTACAAAACAAAAAAGAAACTTCTGTGCAGACTCTGTGGTGATTCAAAGAGGTGCTGGGCTTGAGATTCAGAGGCTCATTCACCTTCTAGATCCAAATTTGCTCTATGAAAAATGTTTTCAGCCACCTGCTGGTGTCTGTGATTGACAAGCTCCTCAAATGCAGGGTCTAATCACTTGGCTTTGGTACTGATGCAGCTAGAATGAAATGTAAGATTTCCCCTGTGTCTCTAGCAAAGATGGATAAAGAGAAAGAACATCGCACAGCACTCAATGTGAACTCGTGTGGGTTTGGCAATCCACACACAAGATGCATTTTACATGACTTTCCCTACAAAGAAACTACTAGGGAAATGTCTTCTTTTCTCTTGGGGAATTGTGATCATCTCAGTCCTGTTCTGCATACTGCTTGAGTATAGAATTATCTAGCACATTTAGGATCAATGTCACTTGGTAATCTTCTAAGTTATCCAAAACATGCACTTCCAGTAGCCAAACCATACCTCTCAACTCATGCTAAATCTCTAAACTAGGAGGGTCACACATTTATTATGAGTCAATATTTCCCACTTCTTAATTCAACAGCATTGATTTTATAAATGATAACAAATACTATGATACTCCCAGCCATGCATCAATGCTTGACCAATGCCAGAGAAACGCTCTCCACCTGCACCTATAGACTGTGCCATGGAATCTAATGGACTCGGGAGAGCATGTAAGCTGGGTTATGTCTTTGCTCTGGTGTCCTACTGGGTTTGCCTAATGGAAGAGCCTAACAGAGAAAAGAGGAACATTCAAGAATGTTTAGTGAAGATCTTCTCCCAGTCAGTGGGTTGCCTTTGTGTCTTAGCGACAGTGTCCTTTGCTTTACAGAAGCTTCTCAGTCTCAGGAGGTCCCTTTTATTCAATGAGGCCCTTAATGTCTGTGCTGCTTGGGTTATACGTTAGAAGTGGTCTCCTGTGCCCATCTGTTGTAGAGTACTTCCCACTTGCTCTTCTATCAGGTTCAGTGTGTTCGAAATGATATTGAGGTCTTTAATCCATTTGGACTTTTTTGTGCATGATGATAGATATGGATCTATTTTCATTCTTCTACAGGTTGACATCCAGTTTTGCCAGCACAATTTGTTGAAGATGCTCTCTTTTTTCCATTGTATACTTTTAGCTCCTTTATCGAAAATCAGGTGTTCATAGGTTTGTGGGACAATGAGGACTACTGAGAACTCAAGAACAATGGCAATGGGTTTCTGATCCTACTGCACGCACTGGCTTTGTGGAAGCCTAGGCAGTTTGGATGCTCAACTTACTAGACCTGGATGGAGGTGGGGGTTCCTTGGACTTCCCACAGGACAGGGAACCCTGATTGCTTTTCGGGCTGAGGGGGGGGGGACTTAATTGGGGGAGGGGGAGGGAAATGGGAGGTGGTGGCGGGGAAGAGACAGAAATCTTTAATAAATAAATAAATTAAAAAAAACAAAAACAAAACAAAAAAAAAAGAATGTTTATTCTCCATGATCCTATGAACTGAGCTGCATATTAGTGGAGACTGAATTCCTAGTCAGAGCTGCAGCCTCTCTTGTATTACTAGAAAAAAAATTATAATCAATATTATTATTAATGTGAGGAATAATTACTACTCTATATCAGCAATTCCTGGGTGCTTTGCTATCTGGATAGCACCCACAATCCTAATTATTTTTTCTCCATACTCTTCACAAATACCACTTTTGTATATCTTTATTTTTCCAATGAGGCATTGTCTAGTATACTGCCCTTGAGAAAGAGTCTCATAGAAAGCCATATATAGATGTAAATGATATTTTAAATCCAATGTAGAAATTATATACACAAAATCATAATGAATCTATAAAAATATAGTGTGTGCGTGTGTGCTTACATATTCATTTGAATGTGTTGAAGTACACTTGTGTGTGAAAATGCTTATGTATGTGTCTTCAGATGCATGAATGGACCTGAAAACAGCCTTGGGTTCCATAAACCATCTCCCCAGCCCATCAGTAGATAGTTCTAGTGATGGAGTCAAAAACCATTTTCATTTTAACCCTGAATTACAAAATCTCCAATCTTTTCAGATTAATGTTATGTTGTGTAGGTTGTATAACTGGTATGTCTGACCCATGTGGTTGTTTTATAGGCTCTTTGCTTGTAGATCTGACCTTGAAAGGTAGAAGTTATGCATGATGGTGGATGGGTGTAATTCTTCTTTTTATAGGAAAGAGAAGAAGGAACGTGGAAAGAAAAATAAAGACAGGAAAAGCTAGATTTTAAAACATACTCCCTACTCTATCAAAGATTTCAGCTTCATTCTGCTAAGGCCTGTGCTAATTTTATTGCTTTTAGCTGCACATGACACATCGCCTAGTAATCATAGGTTATGCATATGGACATTAAGTTGTACATACTCCATATGCAGAAGTTTATAGCCATTCGAAGACTCCCCGATGGTATCAGTTAATAATCATTTATGTCCAATTCCACTTTGACTCTTTCAGCTTTGCACCACAGAAGCATCCTGGCATTTATTGTCTAGAAATAATGCCTAATAGATAAGAAAATAACCTAAGCAGCTCTCTTCTCTCTCTTGTTTTATTTATTTACTTTTATTAGGGAGGTAGACCTTTTCTAAAAATCTTCCACTAGACAACTCCACAAATTTCATTCAAAAAGCTAAGCACATTCCCTTGTTAGTCAGCTTTACAGTACCAATAGACACCAACTCAGGGAGAGAAGTTTTATTTTTGGCTCACAGACTTCAGCATGAGCCTGGCTGGCTCCATTATTTTGAATCTCTGTAGAGAGAATGTCACAGTAGTGGAACACATAATAAAGGAGGCTGATCACCTCAGACACAATAAGAGAAAGCTCAAAGGGCTGGGACAAATTTTATTCGTTAGAAATACATCCTAAGTGGCATGCTACCTCCCAGAATCCACTCTCTTGTAGCTCATTCAGCTACAGACTCCTCAATGGTTTGGTCCATTGATAAGATTTGCAACCTTATGATTCAATCAACTTTCATCAGCCTGGAGACCACGCCTTTAACACAAGAGCCTGTGTACTATTCCAGATCCCAGTGACAAATTCCTTCTAATCTGGTGTTTGGTAAATGAGTAGAAAAGGATGTTCATGTTTTTTTAGGCTTGTCTTACCTTTCTGTCTATCTTCTCAGTGAGATAACTTCAACTGAGCTCGGGGTGACCTAGAATAAATGCTATATTTCTCAACTCCATTTGTAATAAATTTTGATCCTAACACTGTTTAGGTTCTAGCCAATGGCTTCTACCACACAAACAAATGGTGCATTCTGGAAACCTCCCTGAATATCTAATGAGGATGCTCCTCTATCTTTCTTTATATCCCTTACCTTGCCTGTTGGCTTGAAGGAAAACTAGATAACCACATCTTGACCTAATACTAATTGCCATAGATGACTTTAAGAATGAGAACTTTTAGATCTAGTTATGTGGCAGAAAGGATTTGAATTCCTGAGAACTCTGTAAACCAAAACCTGTGGTGCTCCAAACTCTCAACTTTTGGATGTAGTTACAAAAAGAAATAACATTCCACTACATTTAAGTTACTATTACTTTGATTCTATCTTATGTGAAAACAAATATTAACACTACCAACTTAAATTGTTGATGATTTATTTTCCTGTTCAAGGGTTGCATCCCTTATAAGTATGCTTATAAGCATGTTTATAACTGACAATACTTCAATAGAAAAAAATATCACCTCATCAAATTAGGACAGCTATCTGTCAATGATGCTACCAGTGGTGTTTGATAAAAGCAGACAACAATTATGTTGCAGGAAAGATGGAGTGCTGTAATGCTACCCAGGCAAGTCTGCAAGAACAGAAGCCAGGAAGAGCAAACAGAGCCAAGAATAGCCTAGGACAAAGTCAACAGAAAGGGAAAGATGGGAATAGGCATGAGCTACTGAATGAATGGCTGTGGGATTAGAGATAAATTAAAGAGGAGAGTAAGATTAAAATTACAAGAAAGGCAAGTTTAAAATACTGCCTACTTATTAAAGATTTCTGCCTCCTCCCCGCCATCGCCTCCCATTTCCCTCCCCCTCCCCCAATCAAGTCTCCCTCCCTCGTCAGCCCAAAGAGCAATCAGGATTCTCTGCTCTGTGGGAAGTCCAAGGACCACCCACCTCCATCCAGGTCTAATAAGGTGAGCATCCAAACTACCTAAGCTCCCACAAAGCCAGTACGTGCAGTAGGATCAAAACCCAGTGCCATTGTTCTTAAGTTCTCAGTAGTCCTCATTGTCTGTTATGTTCAGGAAGTCGGGTTTTATCCCATGTTTTTTCAAACCCAGGCCAGCTGGCCTTGGTGAGTTCCCAATAGAACATCCCCATTGTCTCAGTGTGTGGGTGCACCCCTCACAGTCCTGAGTTCCTTGCTCGTGCTCTCTCTCTATCTGTTCCTGATTTGGATCTTGAGATTTCAGTCTGGTGCTCCAATGTGGGTCTGTCTCTCTCTCCTTTCACCGCCTGATGAAGGTTAATATTCAGGAGGATGCTTATATGTTTTTCTTTGCGTTCACCTTCTTATTTAGCTTCTCTAGGATCACGAATTATAGGCTCAATGTCCTTTATTTATGGTTAGAAACCAAATATGAGTGAGTACATCCCATGTTCCTCTTTTTGGGTAAGTACCATATACCAAAGCTAAACCAAGACTAGGTGAAGGATCTAAATAGACCTGTTAGTCGTGAAGAACTAGAAACTGTTATCAAAAATCTCCCTTCCAAAAAAAAGCCCAGGACCAGATGGTTTCAATGCAGAATTCTACCAGAACTTCCAAGAAGAACTAATACCTATACTCCTAAATGTATGTTTGTATTATTTTAATTATTAATCCTGATCTATTGCAAGACAATCAATTTTCAGTGCTTCTGTTTACCACAAATGATAGTTTAATGAAATAAAAATAAATTTATTAACCCACAAAAATCTGAAGACTAATTCTGCTTCATTAAGTTCTCAAAAACCAGGCTCCTTCAAGCACGCTGTTCTATTATCCTTAAGATACAGATACAGCCCTTTCTTCTTTGTGTAATAGACCATCTGCAGCTTAGCCAGCACATCTGCATTCCAGACAGCAAGATGATGGTATATGAAAAACCAGGGAGGAAATAATTCATGTCTTTCCTATTTAAGGTAGTACATGGCACTTCTAATTACATTCAAAACCTGATCACATGACCAGCTTTCCATACAAAGGAAGCAGACGAAAGTGAGTGTTTTTCAGCCAAACTATTGTGAACTGGACTGGTATAAAAGAAAGAATGAATAAATGATAGTGGATAATGGCAATCTCTGTCACAATTATAATTCAGCTTTTTATTGATTAAGGATTTCATATATTCAGAATGAATAAATGATAATGGATAATGGCAATCTCTGTCACAATTATAATTCAGCTTTTTATTGATTAAGGATTTCATATATTCATATAATGTGTATTGACCAAGTCCACTCCCCATTTCTTCCCCTTCAATACCTTCCCTACCCTGACTATCATTCCCCCCAATTTCATGTGTTCAATGTTTTTAAAACTATGGATTCCACTTAGTGCTGCCAGTATGAGCATCACACACGTAGGACCATCTTCTGGAGCATGGTTACCCTATCAAGAACAGCATCATTGACTAGGGGTAAGCTTCTTGAATTTCTTTCTGCTCCTTGCAGGGATGCTTTCTGAATTGATGTGACACAAGTCTTATCCAGGCTGTCTCAATTACTGTTCATTTATATTTGCAACTACTCTGATATATCCAGGAGACACAGCTTTACTGCAATCATCCACTGTTTCTGACTCTCAACAATCTTCCTACCCCCTTGTTCCAATGATCTCTGAGATGCTGTGTCATAAATGTCCACTTTAGAGCTGAGTACTATGCAATCTTTTATTATGTACATATTGGTCTGCTGTGGGTCTCTGTGTTCACTGCCATCTACTTAAAAAAAGAAAAACCCTTAACAAATTATTATAGATGAGAAGCAAACACTTAGGATGGCTGTCCTTTGATAACATAGGTTGTTTATGTCAAAGCCCAGAATTGGAATGCCTTTCATCTCGATCCAAGTTCAGCACTGGCTTTACTATACCACCACTTCCACCATTTGGATCAGAAAATGATTTGTCTTTTACTTTACATTTTCCCTTCAGATATGACATATTTCCAAGATGACTCACTTTAAGAAAACACATGAACAAGCTTATCTAATAATACTGTCCTTGTATTAGCCATTATTCTAATCTCCAATTGTCTTCTTTGGAATTGTATGGTAAAATCTAAATAGCAATGTCTAATGTCTAAATGAAACCTACATTTCCACCATTTTCGGGTCTGGTAATTATTAATATACATGCTTATTTTATTTATACTCAGTGCTTACATCTTTTACCTGGAGTGCAGCTGAAAATTAAGGTAATTGTCTGGAACTATCTGTCAGGTTTGTCTCCTGCATCCTATCCTTGGGACAAGGCCATCTGCCATCACAATTTTCCTTGATTCTCATTTACCTCTGTTTCTCATTCTCACTGCTGATCAACTTCTGGGCAAACTCGCTTGCATCACTGCATTGGTCTTCCGAGATCTCCTAATCTAGATGTGCCGCGCTGTCAGAATCCTCACCATAAATGCTAGTTCCAAAGTTCAGATCTTATAAAGACCTGGTCCCACAAATACCCTCGAAATCACCTGAAGATGATTTCTATTCTCTCAGTAGTGTCCCTGCTGCAGTCCCATCTCTCTGCTGCCTTGAATTCATAGGATTTCCCACGCTTTGGGGGTATTCAGGCCTGAACTCTGCCTAATGGGTTCATGTGCTGCTGCCACTGTCCTAGCCAGAGTTCTCCGCCGGAGTTCCAGACATCTGAAACGCACTCCTGGTACCCCATCAATCTTCCCATCTCATAACTGAAGGAAGATTGCCTGCCACATGACGGCAATTTCTTCCTGAAAACGCTTCTTATCTAGCTCTCGGAAATAAATAACGTGCCATGCACAATTTCTATTGTTCGGGATTTTAATTTGTCAACTAACAAGTACTCACATCTGAATGCAAGCCTTTCTCAGTGAATTGAAGGGATTGTTTGGGGAGAGAAGGGTCAAATGTGGCCCTTCTTAAATGACTCCTGTTAGCGTAGCAGTGTAAACCGATACTTT
Organism: Microtus ochrogaster; assembly: GCF_000317375.1. Classification (NCBI taxonomy): domain Eukaryota; kingdom Metazoa; phylum Chordata; class Mammalia; order Rodentia; family Cricetidae; genus Microtus; species Microtus ochrogaster. The sequence continues at coordinate 2,401,242 of NW_004949117.1, read as the reverse complement.
CATATCACCGCTCTTATTATGGAGACAGGCATAAATACATCACAATGGTTGGCATGGGCCGTCCTTGAGATGGAAAGTAACAGAACACGTCTAAGTCAGAAAGGAACTGCAATGCACAGGAGGTGTTCCACTGAAAACATAATATACTACACCACAGACTGAGTGCTTTATGAACAGCAGCAGTTAAGAGAATGTTTCCCCCACAGACATACATTAGTGGGCTAACGACAGCACATCTGACAGCTTAAACCTTATAAATGATATCATCCTACTTGCCTTCCTAAAAAGAAAACACTCGCCGAGTTATAGATTGGACAATGACATCTAGTGAGCAGAATAAAAACAAGTGATATGGTCATTTATTATTTTTTTATTAAACCTATTGATGTGAAATTTATTTTCTTTTGACAAGGTCACTGAAAATTCTTCAACGGAAAATGATTGGGGAAAGTGGCTGGTGAGCTCCTTTCTCTCAGCGCTTTATCTAAGTTACGTTATGGGAAAACATCAAGATAGGGTTTGAGGGACTTTTAAAGGATGGATCCCTCAAAGGTTGACTCCCCTAGCCAAGTCTATCATCGAGGTGACCCAGAAACCACCTACGCCCTTAACTATCGCATGGGTTTGTTGGAGTCTCATATTTTTCTCATTATAACCGGTGATTGCATCTCCCTCTTTATATCTCCATGCTGTCCTCAAAATGATTGGGTTTCTATACGGAATGGAAAGATGTTGGCTCATAGTTTCTTCCCAACAGTTCAAATGCTTTATGATGTCCTTGCTTGGTCTGCCAAACCCTTAGTCCTCATCTTTTATTTGATTTTTGAAAAGGGTGGGCATGGATTCCAGGACTATGCCCCTCAGTATGATCTAGAAGAACACACGCAGTTTACAGAATTCTAGGGATTAGGCGCAGGACTGTGGGCAGGCTCGACAAACATGCTACCTGTTGAGGTACATCCCCAGCTCAGCTGTCCTCTTAAGTTACACAGAATATATAAGGAGCTAGACTTTCAAAACTATGTTCCCAATTAATTACATCTACAGTTTCACCTTAATTCCATATTCATGTGAAGATGTTTAACATAGCCTCATGTTTTGTAACAAAGAGAAAAATGTAAATGCTTTAAGTGGAAAATAATTACCTATTATTTGGCTTTATGTCCAGATGTAATTCGTAGTATTAGGGAAAATATACCAGAAACTTCTGTAGCAAATTATAAAGCAGTTTTAAACTAACTGTCTTTGGTGTTATTCATCAACCATTTTGGATATTCAAAATAAGCTTTTGAAGAGCAATCAGGGTTCCCTGACCTGTGGGAAGTCCAAGGACCGCCCACCTCCATTCAGGTCTAGTAAGGTGAACATCCAAACTGCCTTCAAGCTGATTAGGGAGAGAGACTTGATCGGGGGAGGGGGAGGGAAATGGGAGGCGGTGGCGGGGAGGAGGCAGAAATCCTTAATAAATAAAAAATAAATAAATAAATAAATAAAAAATAAAAAAGAATAAAAAAAATAAGCTTTTGAGCTAAAGTGACTAATTCTGTCCCGTGAGGTCTATGAGGAAACCGTACACCTTTCCAGCTGAGTATTTAATTATTGGTTAAAAAGAGCACCTAAGCCCTGTGCCTTGACAATGCTCGTTCTAAGAATAGAGATAAGTGGCCCCTCGATTAACCCAGATTTCTAGGTAACTGAGATGTACTCCGCCTCTACTGACTCAAGATGACCTTATAATGCAATAAAACTGGTTTTGTAAGATTAAAAAAAAGACAAACATGAATTTAGGTGGGCAGGGAATGGGGAGTGAATTGGGAGGAAAACTGAGAGAGGGAAAAGATTCGAATAATAGCAATAATAATTTTATATATTTAAACTAGAAAGTTATATTATTTTTAACAATAACATAATTTCTCATGGTTAAAATAAATGTTTAAGTTACTTAGGTTTTTAACTGCTTCTTTTGTTTTAGGCCTCTGAACACTTGCTTATATATGATACTCTTCTTGTACGGTCCACTCTAGGAAGAATAAATAACAAATAAAAATATAGAGAGATACAGAGAGACAATTGAGCCAGATAATTAGGAAAAAATATTACTATACAAGACAGCACAGAAATAAGTATATTTTAAATGTCCTTTATTGGTTACCATTCCATCTAGTATTTTTAATTATGAAAGAGAATCTGGATATGAATAATAAAATTGTATATACAAATGTAGAAAGAAACCAAATAATTACTCCTTAACCATGACTTTATCTGTCAATTATATTATCATTTTAATGATTTTGCCAGTTGTTATCATGTATATTCAGCATGCACATACACATTCAAATTTAATAATGTGCTGTACAAATTAAAAGTTTTTAATGATATTAAGAATCAAAAGGAAATACATTTAAGCAACCAACCAAGTTGACAGAATTAGAGCTGTATCTCAGCATACATATAAAGTGAAAGCCACTGACAATTACATTAAACTTTAAACTCATGCATCTGAAAGTAATATGGCAAAACACACCTGTCTCACCTAAAGTTGACACGCGTTCACAAGGAGCGCAACTAATGCAGCAAGACGAAATGGATGCCTTTTGTTTTTGAAACTCTTTGAGGTTTTATATTTTGCCAGGCTCAGAATACATTTTCAATGAATGCACATGAGTGGGGTTTCGTAATAAAGTTTTCAATAGAAAATTCACATGAACTAATTAAGAAGAAAAATATGAGGAGACTTGTATTAAAATAAAAAGGCTAATTTGTAATAAAGACTGAAAGTTCTTTAAGAGTTCAAAGAAAGGAAATGTCCCTGAGAGAACAATCTCTGTAGAAGAAGAACTGACCTTTGCCTTGCTTCTATAACTTCTGAGGATTCCCTTATCTCTGCATAGAATCATTTGTGAGTCAGTGTTGACATACACTGACATTATTAGATTAAATACGCCTACCCTATTAGATTAAAAGCAGAAAGAACACAGGCAGAACAGGTATAAAGGGCCTAAATTGGCAGTGGTGTTAGCCCAGGAACAGAGACATCATGGTCAAAACCTAAAGTTCTGGAAACACTGCCAAGCTTAGATAATTTCAGGCTGGCACTGAAACTCAGGATGTGTGCATTTTTGGACGGCTCATGTCAGCACAGGGCAGAAACATGTCTGGAGCTACAGTGATCTTAAGTTATGCGCACCAGGTTAAAACATAGGTGCCATGTGTGAATGTCCAGAGTTGGTAGAGAAACTGGTGGGTCCCACGTAAACTGTCATGCTATATGTTACAGCAAACAGCTTGTTTTTTAGAGTAAGGCCTGATTTCTAGCAAAGACCTTGGAAAAAAACAAGAAATAAAACAGAAATCAGACAATATGGACAGGGCCACTATCACTTGGAACTCTGGTGTGATTATTTCTACAGAAAGACTAAAACAACATCTCCCCATCCCCTTATCTCAATAAAATAAACAAAGTAGAATTTCTCCAAAATTCAGTTTTAATAAACAAGGGGTTTATTGGGTTTACTTGCAGAGTATGGATGAAATCTTGCCTACATGAACAGCAAAAGCAACCCCAAAGTAGCTGTACTAGAAAGTCAACCTTAGTATGGATAATCAATTCCCCATAGCTTCATAGATAGAGTCCTATCAGTTAGCCTTCCTGAGAAAGTATACTATATGCTAGTATTCCCACTGATCTGGGGAGGCCGTGTGTAAATACAATAGAATTGCATAGAACTCAGGTGCGGGTTCAATGATCCTTTCCCAACCCCTATTACTGAAAAGGAGCTTGAGTAGTACACAGGCCTGATGGCCTCCTGAAAGCATGCATAGCTGACAGGATGAAGATGGAAGCTGCTGTTTAAAGAACCACATTCAATAATAAACTCAAAGTAAAGAATACAGGACTCAAGGAGCTTGCACCAAGTGTATTAGTACAGAAGGGTTTGGTCAACAGAAGTACCTCTAGAGTCTACCTGATATTATATTTCGGATTTCCAAATTCAGTCTCATCTTGGATACAAACTAGGGTGGGGATGAACTGAAGCATGACTAATAAAAACTCAGGGACAGAATTTGGGGTTTAACTTGATGACCAGAAAAGCAAAGCAGCCAGCCACTAGCTCTTACCTTGACCTCAGTCTGAAATGGTGATGCTGTCTCCAGGAATGTCAGAATGATACTGAGCCTGAGAGCTGTCTCCTCCCATTTTATAATCCTCTCTAGTTCTGGGATTAAAGGTTTGCACCACTGGGGTTAAAGGCATGGTTTCTATGGCAAACTAGTTTGACCACTGGGATTAAAGAGTGTGTTACCAACACCTGGTCTATAAGGCTGACCAGTGGGGCTGTTTTACTCTCTGGTCTTCCGGCAAGCTTTATTTATTAAAATACAAATGAAATAGCACTACACTGAACACAACATTGGTAGGTTTTGGTACCTATTGAGTATGGAAGTGAGAAGCTGCCCTTGCCTGATTTTCCAAAAGTGTCCATCTTAACCATCTTATCTAAAGGCCTTTAACATTCTAAATAAACAGAAGGATTATTTGAAGGATTCATTAATCAGGAGACAGTGTTATATACATGCCTTGTATGTCTCCAACTCTGAGTTCTTGCCTTGATCCTACAACACTGCTAATCTTTCCATAAATAGTGTAATAACACACAGAAAAGATAAAATTAACAACAGTGGCTTGGGTATAGGCAGATGATGCAAGGTCAAATTTTTAGAGATATAAGGGTATAAAGCATGGGAAGCATTTGAGATACTGATCAAATTGCTCAATAGTCTGCTAACCAAATACCAATGTCTGTATGACCACAACAACAGACATTTAGGAAACTAGAACTAAAATATCACTATTTTGGTGGGATTGGTTTCTTCCAATAAATCTCAATCTCTCTGTCTCTGTCTCTGTCTCTGTCTCTGTCTCTGTCTCTCTCTCTCACTTTCTGTCTCTGTGTGTGCATCTGCACATGGTTTGAAAATCATCATCTTTTCCCCAAAGTTTTCTAGTATTTTCAAATTTTTCTTGTTCCTGAAAAAATACCAGTCATAATCTGACGTGGAATTCTGCTTTGTATGCTATTTATATGTTTTATTTCCATTGGTTAATAAATGATCTACTTCAGCCTATAGCAGGGAAAAATAAAACTAGACAGGAAAACCAAATAAAGATATATAAAGTAGGCAGAATCAGAGAGACTCCACAGAACAGCCAAAGGAGATGACGCCAGATCCTTACTAATAAGCCACAGCCTCATGCTGATATGCAGATTACTAGAAATGGGTTAATTTGAGATAAGAGTTAGTTAATAAGAAACCTGAATAATAGGCCAAGCAATGTTGTAATTAATATAGCTTCTGTGTGATTATTTGGGTCTGGGTGGCTGGGAATGAATGAGAAGTCTCTGCCTACAATAATCACCTACAATCTTATATTTTCTTAAGGTCTAATTTAAAGGGTATGTTTCCAAATATGGTTACTATGATGTCTAATTTTATGCCAAGTTGACACAGACTAGAGTCATCTGAGAGGAGGAAAACCCAACTGAGAAAATGACACCATAAGACTGGGGGTCAGACAAGTCTCTAGAAAGCATTTTCTTAACTAGCGATTGACAGGGCAGGGTTCAGCTCTCCCTGGACTGGTGGTCCTAAGTCCTCTAAGAAAACAGGCTGAGGAAGCTACGACCAAGCCAATAAGCAGCACCCTTCCTTGGCCCTGAAACAGCTCCTGTCTCCAGGTTCCTTTTGAGTTCCTGTCCTGTCTTCCTTCAGTGATTGATGGACTATGGATGAGAAATCATAAGCCAAGGAAATCCTTTCCTCCCCAATTCACTTTTTGTCACGGTGTTTCATAACAGCAATAGTAACCCAAAGTAAGGTATAGCATATTAGTATTTCAAGAAATAAATGTGGGGAGACAAAAATCATTCCCAAACAGAAGACTATAATGCAGCTTTAAAACACTACACAATAAAATGGCAATCAAAAGCTATTAAAACGAGACACATGATTAAAGTGGTGTTCCACTAGGAAAAAAAAAAAAAAAGCTTACCTCTTCAACAAATGATGCTGGAAAAACTGAATGTCTTTGTGTAGAAGTATGCAAACAGATCCATATTTATGACCTTGCACAAAATTCAAGTCCAACCGAATCAAAGACCTCAACAGGAAACCTGGTACACTGAACCTGATAGAAGAGAAATTGGAGAATAGGCTTAAAAGTAGTAGCACAGAAGACAACTTTCTGCACAGAACACTAATAGTACAAGCACTAATATCAACAATAAAACAATAAAATGAGACCTCATGAAAATGGAAGCTTCTGTAATGCAAAAGACACCATCAATTGGACAACGATTTTTATCAACTCAACACCTCGTAGAGGACTAATATCCAAAACATATAAAGAACTCAACAAACTAGATTATCAAAACAAAATCCAATTAAACAATAGGATACATATAAACAGAATTCTCAGTAGAGGATTTGCCATTGGCTGAGAAACATTAAAAGCAGTGTTCCATATCCTTAGCCATGAGGGAAAAGCCAATAAAAACAACCTTGAGATTCCATTTTATTCCTGTCATAATGGCTAAAAAAAATTAACACAAGTGACAACTCATACTGCCTAGAATGTGGAGCAAGGGAAATACGTCCCCTTTGCTGGTGGGAGTGCAACCTTATACAGTCACTATGGCCCTTTGAATCAACTAAGCAGTTGCATATGAGCTCACAGAGACTGAAGCAGTAAGCTCAGGGCTTCCGTGAGTAGTCATCAGGTCCTCTGCATATGTATTATAGCTTTTAGATATCTTTATGGGACTCCCGACTATGAGAACTAGTGAGTCTCTGACTCTTGTGCCTGTTCTTGGAATTCTTTTCCTCTGGTTGGGTTTCTTTGTCTGACTTCAATATGAAAGTTTGTGCTTCATTGTTTTATATTTTATTTTGTCATTTTTTTTCTTTGATGACAGAAAGGGAGTGGATCTGAATAGGAGGGGAGGTGGGGAGGGTTTGGGAGTGATGAAGGGAGGGAAAACTATAATCAGGATATATTGTATGAGAAAATAATCTAATTTCAATTTTTTAAAAAATGAGCTGCACACATTCCACTCTGTGGAAATGACCTCTTTGTGGGAAATGCTACTCAGAGAATGTAAACTAAATTCCTGCCTCCCTGTTGCTATAGAGCTGTCTATTACTTCTAGGCAATCCTGGAGGAAATATAATCTCTGCTTTCCTCTTCTCCCTCTTCCCAAAGACTACCCTGGGTACACAAGCATGTGTGTTTTTGTGTGTGTGTGTGTGTGTGCAAGTCATACGTATAAAGTAATGAAATTCATATGTTTTCAAAAAGAAAGTGCTCTTCAGGAAGAGTTAGCTTGGCAGAAGTTTATAGGAAAAAAAAATGGACCCGAGAAAAAATTAGGAATAAAGACCAGTGATTAAACTGGTACTCAAAGAGAATCATGGAGTCACGGTGATGTTCTGCCAGAGATGCAGTTTTGTGATGGGAATCCCGATCACTGTTTTTAAGCTTAAAGCAAAAACAATTCACATAACACCTTTCTACAAATGAAGTGAAGTGGATTCTGGTGATTGGTCTAACAGGAGATGGAAAATACATAAAAGTCACAAAATATATTCTAAAAGTTGAATTAAATGTTTCATGATAATCATTGTAAGTGCTGAGTGTAGTGATTTCTGCCCGTTCATAATGCATTCACATACAGAGCGACAGCTCCATGTTCTGTACAAAAGTAGAAGTCCTGATCTTTCCCGAGAGGAGCCTGGTACTCTTTATGTTTCCTAAAACACAGTTTAATTTTCCTCAAATAATTTAAGCTTTATTTTTGTATCTCTGCCAAAAATTTTGTCCTCTAGGCTTTAGCTCCATGAGTAACCATTTATATACTCTCAGTACACAGAAGAGACAAGACGCTCCTTTTCCAGAGTCAAGTATGGCTTGTTCTGTAGAGGGAGAGTTCAGTCCTCTAGAAACGCTCATGCACACCCAAAGCTTCCGCTAAGCGCCTTCCATCAGCCTCATTTCCGTTGACTTCAAAGAGAGTCCCAAAGAGATATGGTGGGGAAATAAACTGGCAGACGGACCGACACATCCTCAAAACACGGTGTGCTAAAAACACGAACCTTTCATGAAGCTAAGTGCCAACAAATGATACTTTAGCGTTTTCAAAGAGCTTCCCAGTGGTCTAATTAAACCTTATGAGGTCAATCAGTATTATTAGCCTGGTGATGTAGATAAGGAAATGGAAACACAGGAAGGTCAAGTGATGTGCCCAGGCATTCAGCGTTCAGCAGCATCCGACACATTCGTGTTTGAACTCCAAGGGCCTGCCAACCAAAGAATGCCTCAGCCATTCATCCTGTCCCCCTCACTGCGATTTATCAGCCTCTGTGATGGACATTCTTTATAGCTATTATGGGTGTTATTCAGCATCTGAAGGTGAGGGTACTTCTTACACAGCCAAAAGAGCAGCAAAAATTCCTTATCAAATAGCTGCATATCAAGGCTGGATTAGAGCAGAAATGATTCTGCTGAATATGAAAATCTCTTAACAGAGGACTTTGTAAGGAATTACCACACCGCTTATTTGTGAGTTCCACCCCCTGATATATCCTAATGGTAAATAAGAGGAGATATATTTTCCATCTCCGTGAAAGCCAGTGTACATCCTTACAGTTCCTATGAACTGCCATACATTTCTTAAACTGCATCACTGCTAAAGTCCATTTAGGATCCCATTAAGTCAAGCTGTCACATTAAAATGACACAACCCAAAGCTGGATCCTTAGACTAAATTGTTCAATTGACTGTTTAGTATTAGTTTAAATGCCATCTTCTTAACAGAGAAGTAGATATAATGTAGCATAATTTACCTACTAATGTCTTTACTGCAAGTTCATGCAAAATCCACCATCAGTGGGTACAGTCAGTACACACTGCCCTTTTAATCTCCAGCATAAATTTTTAAAGACAACGCTTAAGATTGGTGAGTGGATTTTATGTTTTTAAAATAGAATTCCTTTCTAGTTCATGAAAAAACAACCACCGTGAGTGGGGTACAGTTAGTACACACTGCCTTTTTAATCTCTGGCATAAGTTTTTAAAGACAGCATTTAAGATTAGGGATTGAATTTTATGTTTTTAAAATAGAATTCCTTTCTAGTTCATGAAAAAACAACCACCATGAGTGGGTACAGTTAGTACACACCTCCCCCTTTAATCTCTAGCATAAGTTTTTTAAAACAACTCTTAAGATTAGGGATTGAATTTTGTTTTCAAATAGAATTTCTTTCTCGCCATTCCTGCTTCAATCAGAAGCTGTATTTCCATGTTGGTTTGTCCTCATATTGCAGAGTAAATTATAACAAGCCTTTTAGAGTCTATTAAAGGTGATTCCTTTTCATGTTTTATGTTTAGTAAATATTAAGAAAATAAATCTATCTCTCATCATTGAACTTTTGTGAGCTTTTTATTTGTTTTGTTTTACTTGAGGCAGATTCTCACCATGTAGCACAGGCTAAATTCAAACTCAGAATATTCTTATTTCAGGCACTAGAATTTTGAGGTTATAAGCTTGTATTACTATGTCCAACAAAAGAGTACTTACCTAATATGCATGTTGTTTGTATTAGCTTTCTTTAACAGTGTGAGACTGAAACATGAACAGACATTAAAATTAGAGTTCTCCATATGTTCCCTCCTTGTTATGTATCAGAATTCCTCTGATATGGGTTTTGAAAAAAAAATGCAACAGTGGTGAGTATCACATCATTATACCTGGAATCAGCTTTCCTAAGTAAATTAAATTATTCCAGTTCTGTCAACTTTTCTTCTTGTACCTTGGGGCCCATCTCTTTTGGTGTCTTTTCATGTTACCATTAAAATAGGCAAAGGAGGACAGAGTAGTGGTGAAATCCTGGAGTTCACTCATTGTATGCTTCAACTCCAATGCACCTGATACATGGCTGGATAATCTAGGGCAAACCGCTTAACCTGTCAGGGCTTCAGATGAATCGCATGTAAAATCTGGGCAACAGGTATGTATAGTCCACAGTTTATTTGTAGGAATGAAGTTTACTATAGACCTTAGTGCCATACCTATCAATTATCTTCAATGAAGCAAGTGTTCAACTGAAGTTAGATGTGGTTGGCGGAATGCAGTGCAGCATGCAGAGTGGTCAATACATCCTTAATGATTTCTTTATAAATACCTATTCAACAGCATTTTTAAAAATATCTAATATATGTACGGACTAGGGAGTCTATGTAAAATTCTAGTTTGTATACTAGATGAGATAATAAAAAAGAAAATTGTTTCTATTTCAGGCATTAACATTCTTGGGGAAAAGAGAAGGTAGTTATACTAAAGGGACTGGAAAAACTATGACATCATTGTAGAAATGACCATATTGATTTTTATGAAGTGAAATGATCTGTAATATAAAAAGGTAAAAAAATGATGAGTGATATCTTCAGGGGAGAGTGGACATGATAATGGTAAATTAGAATTTTATGAGTGTATATTCTTTGAGAGAGAAACCTTGGCTCATTTTGCTATGTTCATATGATTGTTTGAGATAATTACAGTCTTGGTGCCACTTGAGAGTTGTGCTTTATGCCTACACAACTCTTTTGCTTAGAATTCACGCTCTGGTATGGAACAGCTAAAGACATCATCTTGGGGATGCAGCATTGTATAGACCCCAAGCTCCTCCTCAGAGCAACTATGTTTGAGCTCCCTATGCCCATGTAGAACAGCTCAGCTCTCGCTGAAGGGTCTACTACTGTGACAGAAAGTCGTCCTTGTTTAAGATCTTCCAGATTTGACTCCCTAGACTTCCCTAGAGAGCACAAGACACCTGATGCCAGCGAGCCAAGTATTTAAATATTTAAACCAGCACATTTTGCTTTCATTATCTGAAACTGAACCATAAAATAACCTGCAAGATACATATGTGAATTGACGCAGAAAGGTTTAAGCCACTGGCATAGATTATACCATTTTTGTTTTCTCTATCAGTATTCTGACAGAAAGATTGTACTTTTCTCCACTGAAGTTAGGCCCAATTTCTGACTTGCCTTGGCCAATGAATACACGGAAGTACAGTATGTCTTTTCCTACAGAGCTATTTAATTTTTGAATATCTTCTGTCTCCCTCCCTTCATTTGATCAGGTAACCACAGATGTCTCTGCTGAGGTGGCCATGATTACTGCATTGAGCTGACCAAAATCTGCAGAGAATTTTAATGAAGAAGTGAATCATTTGAGCCACCAAAATCTGGGTTCTTCATTACTGCAGCATAACTTGTGCTAACCTGACTAAAATAAGCATTAGGGTCTGTAGAAGAGTTATGCAGTCATATTTTTGCACAAAAATTGTAATTATTTCTTACACCAATAATTGAAGTTCTCATGCAATCTGAACTGATTCTATAATAATCTATAAGGAAATACTTAAATTGCATGAGGTTTACTTCAAGTTATTTTTAGTGTGTTTTGATCTCTTCTTTGGTGTGAAATAGGGTGAAATTAACCACAAGTGTGTTTTGTAGCACTATAGTACTACTTCTTTCAAAAATACACTTCTTTCCAATTTTACTAATGCTCAAAATATTAGGTAGGAAATATGAATCTATGCTTAAAATTAATAGTCATCAGGCCAGGAAAATGGCTCAGCCTTAAAGGCATTTGCCACCAACCCTGACAATGGAAGTTCAATTCCTCATTCCCAAATAATGGAAGGAAAATACTGACTCCTACAAGTTATTCCTGGAAACATTCTCTCTCTGTCTCTCTCTGTCTCTCTGTCTGTCTGTCTGTCTGTCTCTCTCTCTCTCTCTCTCTCTC
>NW_004949117.1:2375834-2389266 GCF_000317375.1 Microtus ochrogaster | reverse complement strand
CACACACAGAGAGAGAGAGAGAGAGAGAGAGAGAGAGAGAGAGAGAGAGAGAGCAGCACAAAAGCACAGGACAATTTCTTTAGTGTTTAGAAGGAAAACTTCAGGGTATAAAAGTTGTAAAGCTCCACAGCTTCCCAGAGGAGAATGGAGAAAAGGAGAAGAAAAAAGAAACAAAACAAAACATGCCACTTGAGTTAAGCCCTCATGGAGGTCAGTCACATTGCCCTAAGCAGCCAAATGATGGAAGTGAAACCTTTGGAGAAAAAGTACGAAACCCGGATTGTAGGGGAAACATGTCTGAACTCGTTATGGGAGGAAAGTGAAAGCTGTGCTTTTCTGAGCAGTTCAGAAAAACAGGCAGAACTGCAAAGCTGTGAGGCTAAGACCTGATAAGCTACAAAGCTAGAAGGCCAGAATTCTGGAAAGGCAAAAGGCACACATTAAAGGGATAATTATTTCACCTTCTCTTTAGCGTACTTAAGGTGAATCTACCTTCCTAAGGGGTGGTTCTGCCTTCCTAAGTGGTGGTCCCTCCACCAAGTCATGGACATGCCCAACTGAATTAACTGTTTGGGGAAAAGACAATGTCATGCCTCCACCTATGGAAAGAGTCCATTCTTTCCCAAGAGGGAAACCTACAATCATATAGGAGATGGGCTGAATTGGAGAACAGATATAAGCCATTTTCATCATGAAAATTTAGAGATTCAGTCCCAAAGCTATTTTCGCTGGAGAGAATATGAATATGAACATCTAGACTTGAGTTCTAGGTCTACCATCACGCATAGCCTCCAGGGAAGACTTAAAGAAGAATAGTGTTCCAATAACGTGGCTTCTGAGACTACTTAGAACTAAGCTAGTAAAAATCAAATTATGCATGTCCTTGAGAATTAGTTAGTGTTGATTCTTTGTAAGGGTATATAGAATAAGAAGTCTGAAGTTAAATTCATATTTATTTAGAAAGAAAGCCTTGGTCAATTTATATATGTGTAGTAGTCACAGAGGAACAAATATGAACACCAATGCCTCTCTTTCGTTATGCTATAATCTTTCCTTTTACTTGTGAAGTAAGGTTGCTCTGGGTTTGAACTTCTAACCACTTCTATTCAATGGGACAGGGGCATAAATGGAAATGTGCTCTTTTAGGTACCTAAATTTCTAGTTGTAACCATTTCAATGAAAACTTTTGATGTTTCAAGCCTTTCACTAGCGTATCCCATTTGAAGTTATATTGGTAAGTTAGATAGGAGAATATCTGAACCCTCCCTCCTAGGTGAGATTGTCTATTGTCGAATTTGCCTGAATCTGTTCAGATGCTGTTATGCATTACGCCCTTACAGATGTAACAAATGAATGCTGGCGGTAGACACCACAGACGGAATGCCTAGCATGGCTTTCGGATTTCTTCCGGTGCAATGGTCGATGGCGATCTCAGGTGGGATTGCAGTTGCCTGATGGTAGCATTGTCTGGGGGCATCTCAGAGGTAAATTAGAAGGCATCTCAGCTACTAAACTGATTGCAGTTGTGAGAGTTACATTAAATAATAGTTCTTCACTTAACTATACTTCTGCTTTATGTGTTTTAGATTCCCTGGATCAATCAGAGTCCAAAAACATAACATGAAAATTTTCAGAAGTAAACAGTAAGTATTAAATAGCTTGTATTATAGTATATTTCTATAATATATTAGAATATTTTCTTTTCTGTGCACACATGTGTGTGTTTGCATGGGCACATGCATTATGCATGTGTGTAAGTCAACACATTTTGCAGAAGCAAGTTCTCTCTTTCCACCATGCAGTGTTCATTTGGGCATTGAACTTATTTTGTGGGGCTCAACAATAAAATAAGAATTCTTACACACAGAACCATCTTACTGGCACTAATTTTTCTTTTTCATTAATTTTGTTATTACTTATTAATATCTTGCTATATCTACCATAGAAATTGAAACATGCCATAGGTATATATGTATGAGAAAAAACAATACTTATAGAATTCTTTGTCATCTGTATTTTCAGGTACTGAAGAGGTGATATATCTTCCTGTGAGTGGACAGATCCTCAGGATCTAGCTCCTGCACATAGGGGTAATACTGTAACTAAATGGCTATCATAGTCAATGAGACCTACAACAATGGGGACAAGCCTAGCCCTTTAACCATGGCTGCATCAAATCAGTACTGGTCTCAGATTCAACCAAGCCTGGACATTTTCATTCTTGACAGTTTTCTTTCCAGTCTTACCTCCTGCTGGTAAAGATGCTGCATTTGCTAATGGGACAGGAGTGCCACACAGGATGGAGGTCCTGCTGGGACCTTTCTCTGGTATATTTACTCTCCTGGTATCGCAGATGCAGCTAGCTGTACCTACCAGGGTGCTGGGCTCAGGAGTCACCTTTAAAGAAACACAGGATAATCTCATGAAAACTGGCTTGGCTCCCACCTCTCCTGCTGCTACCCAACTTCATAATTCACGGCAATGGAATGCTGCTTGCTAACACTTTTCTCACATAAAATATCCATTGGACTTCAGCTCTTCTGTACCAGAGACTCTGGAAATTTGAGGGGAAATATATTGCTCAGGCTGGATCATTCTGTTTATGTTCCACTGGGGCTCAGTCCCTCAGCAAATATTCATTGCTGTCTCCAATATATTTAGAAAACCAAAGCTGCCAGACAATATCCTCTGTTTTTAAAAAGAGACTCCCAGCCCGAGGAACTGTAGCATAAAACAATAACTCTCTTATATGCATAATCTTAAATCCCATCCAGAAAAGCATTTTAAAAATTATATGCTAAGAAAGATAAGGCTTTATCCCCTAATTTCAGAAACAACTGTATGTCAGGCTGCCAGATAAATATTTACAACACATTCAAATTTAGCTGAACTTATATGACTTCCATCAGTGAAACTGTTTCCAGACCCAAAGGTCACCAAAGCTGTTATCAGGACTCCTGAGAAGGCAGCCACAATCACAGCCGTGTCGGAAGCCAAACGCCACACACTCTAGGCTTCCTAGAGTCCTCCATAGCTGATAGGAAGATAATCTCCTCCTTTCTGTCCAAGGAAAACACCCTGTCACATCTCCTCCTCTTCAATGACCAAATCTCTTCTTTGTCCAGATGAAGGAACTAGCCAACTCCCCGAAGGTTCCATGCCTTACTGCCGTGGAATGCGCTTTGCAAACTGTTTAGGCTGGAACTTCAAGGGTATGAACTGGTGTGATCATTGGGAGAGGGAGCGAAGAAATCTCACAGTAGCAGGCTCCCAGCCAAATGTGGAGGGTAAAGTTATCTGCCTAAAAAATGTTAGAAGGGCCACAGAGGTGCCCAGAGTGGGAAGCTGCCAATTAAAGGAGTGTGAGTGAGACTTACGGGGCTGGCCAGGGTGACAGGGCCACAGTCATCATCTGGCAGGAGACAGTTTACAGATAGGTGTGTGACAGGGTAGCCAGGGTTCTTCGGAGCTTATGGATGGTTCTTGGAACTGTGTTCTATGTTGCAGACTGTTTTGTTCTGATTAGAAGTGCCTCCAGCTGACTTCAACAGCTAAAGCAATTATAATGAGCACTTCATTTCCTTAAGAAATGGGCACTGAAAAGGTTTAGTTAGTAGTCAAGGGAATAGGTTAATTGAAAGAGGAAAAATTTTTAAGTACCATATTTTCGAGGTTTTCATCTGCTTCTTTGAAAGAAAGACTTGAAAGAGTTGAAAATAAATTACAAAATAAGAATCATGGGCAAGGCTATTGCCTCCCTAATAATAATGCTTCTAAGTTTATGAGCATTGTACTAGATGAGCCCAAGGGCTTTACAGTAAAATAGAATCTAGCTGTATCATCTTATTAGGACTAGGTTTCTTTTTAAATATGTGAGCAACATATTGCAATAAATAGGGGTGAAATTCACGTATATTTCCTTGTGTGTGATATTCAAATGTTCGCAAACATTTTCAGGTATGACAGCTGATCTGCAAACTGCCCAAGGAATGAGATAAAACTGTATCAAAATAGGCTATTTTAGCTTTCTGGCTAGAGGTGTATTTTGATGTAATACTGATAAGAATTACAGTTACAGAAAACACACAAGCCATAAATTGTACATCAAAGGGGTTCATAAAACAAAATTTTGGAATTAGATAAATGAATATTAAGTTCACCTCTTATTATTCTTGATGGCAAAATAGTACCTTTTGGTAAAATTAAGAGCTAGGAGCTTAGAGTTCATTATATGAGAGTTTCAATATGTTCTAAGAACCTTCCATGAATTAACTCATATAAATCTAAGGCAACCTGATGTGGTGGGTATTTGTATTAGTGTAATTTGAAAGATGTGAGGGAGTGAGATAATTTGGGGGCTGAAGATACAACTCAGTTATTGTAGAGCATTTCTCTAATATGTATAAGGCTCTCGCTTTGATACTCAGCTTACGAATGAATGAATGATGAAATAATTGACTCCAGTTTAGAACTCAAAGCAAGATTCAACTGATGTAACTTAGTTCCAAAGTAAAGACATCTCAAGCTAAAAGGCTGTCATGTAAGTATTGTGGTGAGTCATACACACACATAAATGTTTGAATTCTCTTTGATTGGAGTATAGCAGAAGGGTAAAATACAAATCAGAGAAATAGAGGTTTACTTTTGAAACTCCTTCTCCTTCATATTATGTGTGGAGATGAAACTCAGAAGTCAACTTTATTTCAAAGGATATTTCCATCATCGGAAAATATGTATTCTATCATTCTGACTCATTATGTTTAAGTGTCTCACTATTTAAAATGCAATAGGCATTGGCTAAAACAAAACAATTATTACAATGCCACTTTGGTGTGGTAAGTTAAGCATCTGTTGTCAGTTCTCAGGAAGATAATTGATAGGTCTACTATTATCTCCAGGGCATTCTCCACCAAAAGACGAGATTGGAGGATCTTACTTCTGGGTGGCCCAGCACTCCACAGTGGTGTTAACAAAATGATAGCAGCTTCTTTTCTAAAACAGAAAGATAAACCATGTTGTTGAATAGCGGGATATATTTTTAACACACGGAGGGAGTGTCTGCAAGCTCCTCCTAGCATCAGGGCAATGGATTCATTGTACCAAGACCCAGGCTTCCAGACACCTGTCTAGTACAGCTACTCAAACACAATTTCCATGACTCTGTGTGCTCTCTTCACCCTTCCCTTGGCATCCACACTCACACTTAGCAACATATAGACATGGCTGCTGTTCTCAGCTCTCAGTGATAGCTGTTGCTCTGAGTAGAACCCACACCTGAGATCCTATACTCACAAGTAAAAGATTTTAGTTGAATCCAAGCAGTAAGCTGAAGAAGACAATTCCTGCTGGAAATGAATTTTAACACTCCATGTGCTGCCCTCCATTGTCCTCCTAGCTTAAGCAGCGTAACCCATTTGAGCATTCCAAGTTTCCCCTGGTTCCTCCATCACTATTTTAACATTTGGAAATTAATGTCATTTCTTCTTTTTCTTGACAGTTCAGAAAACCTTCCATTCAACACATGCAAGCCTTTCCCATGGGGCCATTAGAAGACCACTCTAGGTTTCTCCCTATTGTGCCTTTTATAGACTGATGCCAACAAATGACTCTGAACTGCAAAAGGGATTTGAAAAAGCAAAACACAAATCACCCAAGAAGCAGAGTCGACTGCTGAGCTATCCCTCTGGCTCCCAGGCTACTCCAAATGTCAGGGCACATCAGGAATGCAAAGTTCCAGGATGGAGTATTCATTCTGATTCTGTACTTAGGAAAACTGGCTGCCATGAGGCAGGGAGAGCTGCATAAGATCTGCTTTGGCAGAAGCTCTCTCTCTCTCTAACCCCAGTTGGGAGGAGGGGTATTTGAAGAGCTGTGGGAATCTGGCTTTCTCTCCTGCTTCAGAAGGAAAGTGAAGTAAATAACCAACAATGACTAGCCTTGGCTTTGAATATCTAGTGTTTATTAAATGCACTCGGGTTTTCAGCAAATTAAAAGAGTGATGACCCACAGGGCCATACAAACCATTTATGGTGCTAAAATACTTGAGAAGGAAGTTTGATTTTTGTACTAAGGTTTATGTGTTATGGATGAGAGTGTGTGTAAACATGGAGATAGTAGAGACCATATTTCTGACATAAAAATTATCATTGTTATAAAACTGATCTCAACAAAAGGCAATTGATTAATAGATTTCTCTTTTGTAGACAGCAAGCAGAACATGACCTACTAAAGTTTTGTCTGACCCATGTGATTTCCAGAACTGTCTTCCCCTGCACTGGGAACCTCCCTTCCCCAGCCAGGACAGAACTCTGTTGATTAACAACATGTATCGCAAGAGATCCCAGTTAAACTACATGTGACAGTAAAAGGAGAAAATTCCTATCCATGGGAGCAACTTTGGTAATCAAGATCTATTGATGGAAACAGACCACTGTGCAGGCTCCAGCTCGCTAAATAGCATCACAGATGGACCAGATAGGAAGAGTTTCATAATAGCTCTTCAGAATTCTCAGAATCAAGTTAGATAGTATATGAGCGAATCGCTATTGCAAAGCACCCAGATCGCTTATCTAAATCTTAAACACTGCTGGCATTATTGTTTTTTTCTTTCACCCTTCATGCTACCTTTAGTCATAAAATCCATACACAAGAATTTGTTTTCAACAGTTAGTCTGATTCCAGAGCATTTTTCTTGTCAACATCTAACAAATGTTACAGTAAGCAGAGGAATATAAAACACTCATGAAATTTCCATCCTCCGCCATAAGCTACAAGAGGTTACAACTCTATCTGGTCAGTTCCTCCTTTTCCCTTAGAACTGCCCCTCTGTGGTGTCACACAAATGGTCCATGGAGTAAATGCCTGATACAGCCTTTACATTCTCTGTTCTCTCCGGTGGATGAATAGAGATGATTGTCCAATCAATATCTACTGTTGGGTTGGGTTTCAACACTACTTAGGATTACTATTCTATTTGTATTCTTTAGTATGAATTGAAGATCTCCATTTAAAATATAAAATGAGCAGTATAAACGTCTGCCTCATTGGTCTAGTAAATAACTTGGTATCTTGGTTTTTTGATGGTTCCAGCTGGTTCATTTGAGTTTTATTCCCTTCTATTTCATGATCAACATAAAACAAATGTATTGTACCTACTACATAAGAAACTATCATATTTCTTTTTAAGAAGATCACTATTGTTTTGTATTTCCACAAAACAAAACAAACTCATGGGAATTTACATTCTGTACTTATTATTTGCATTTGATGTTGACAGTTTTTAACATTGCGCATTATGATATGCATGCTTTTGCATCAAGTGGTAAATAAATTGTAGATTTAAATTGTTTTTCCTCAATGACTAATTATACTGAATATTATATATATAGTTTCAAGATTAAAATTCATATATATATGAACTGTTTAGTATATACACTTACATATTGCTTAAGATACCCTTTAAAGAAGTGTTTAAGTCGTGTCTAATGTTTTCAAAATTAAAGACTAAATTTTAATGTCTTCAAACAAACAATAACATCAAACCCCAGATAGCCATGATCAAAAAGTTCTAGACTACCTACACGAATGGTATAATAGAATCTGAGGTGCTTTGTTGATCAGTGGAAAATGTATCTATGGAAAATTCTGAGTTCCAGATGACCATCTTGCAAATAAATGCCTGTAAAAAAATAAAATGAAAGCTATATTTCCTTGCTAATTCATTGTTTTTCAATCTTCAAACTACTAGGTTCATTACTTGATGTGGGATTCCCCTCTGCATGCTGTGAATACCATTGGTGAATAAAGAAACTGCCTCGGCCTATTGGTAGGGCAGAACTTAAGTAGGCAGGGAAAACTAAACTGAATGCTGGGAGAAGGAAGGCAGAGAGAGAGAAGCCATGTAGCCCTGCTGAAGACAGATGCCAAAACTTTAGCTGATAAGCCACAGCTACATGGTGATACACAGATTAATAAAAATGGGTTAAATTAATATGTAAGAGTTAGCCAATAAGAAGATAGAGCTAATAGGCCAAAGAGTTATTTAATCAATACAGTTTCTGTATGATTGTTTCAGGAGTTGGGCAGCCGGGAAATGAACAAGCAGTTCCCCCCCCCCCACAACAATTACTCACAAAGTCTCAAGGAGAAGACAAGTTCATTTGCTCAGATGTTAAGGATTGCCAGTCCTTGGCACACTGGAGCATACACGCAAGCTTGCACTGAGAGTCTGAAACAGAAGGATCAGGAGTTTTAAGTTTACTCCTGACTCTATAACAAAATTAAGGCCAACCTTGGCTACAAGAGATGATACCTTAAACAAAGCAAAATCCAATAAAAGAAATGGCTTAGATAATACAGTTTCTCAGTTCTAAGGATTTTAAAGCTTTATTCAATACTCAGTGATACCATCCAAGATGCTGGGAACCAGTTCATAAACCAAAGAAACCAACAAAGTACCACCCATTGAGAAACTTCCATCAAATAAATTCCTTTAAGTGCTAAAGACATTTATTTAATATGAAATTTTTAAGTGTTACTTATCTGTTTTCTGTGTTTTAAATTTAATTTTGTTATTCATCTTAGACTGTGGCTAGTTGACAAAGTCAAAGGTGAGCGACCCTGGACTCCATAACATCCTGCTTTGACATGCCTAGCTCCTTTCCATTTCATGTATTTTCACAATAGATTTTGGGGAGAGGGAGAAGCCCAAGAACCCCTCTTTGCATCCAGAATTGTTATCTTCAGCTTATCCTGACCACACAAGGTCTTCTCTCAGGCCATCACTTCAAAATTCACCATAGGAAAATGTGTCAAAAAGAAGTACCTCCAAAGCCTTGGAGATAACAAAAATATGCTTCTCCTAAAACATAAGATTTGCTTTGAAAGAACAAAAATAACTATCTCATTTTATAAATAGATAAAAATTTCTATTTTACCTTATAATGAGCAAGCATGTGTGTGCATGTGTTTGTGTGTGCTGTTACATCAAGCATGTACTACTGTTCAGTGAGCACCCCAGTCATACGCCGTCTCTTTCTCTAAGCACTCATTCTCTGTGGAAGGCAGAAACAAAAAAAGTACTTCTCACTTGCCGTAATAATAGAAAGGGGAAATATTTTTTTAGCTAAATATAAAATGACATGATTCTTGTTGGCTTTATCAAACAACCTTGGTGCCATTTGTCCCTGGTCCTCCCTGTCTCCTTTTGTGTTGACTTTTTCTCCTCTCCCCGTTTGTAGTCCGCTCCTCATTATTCTGTTTCTCGCTTCATGTCATTTATATTCTGTTTTCCCCTTCTCAAGCCCTTCACCCACCAATGGTCCCTTTATTCGGTCCTGGTTTCTATGGTTACTCCATGTTGTATATTCACATCTGAGGATTTGGAGCTAGGAACTGTGGATAGGAGAGAGCATGCAGTGTTTGTCTTTTTGTCTGGGTTACCTTACTCACTACATCTATTCTTGGTCCATCCATTTAACCACATATTTCATTATTTCATTTTCCTTTCCCACTGGATAGTATTCCATGTGTGTATCTACCACATTCTTATAATCTACCTGTCTGCTAAAGGACACTTTGGTTGTTTTCATTTTCTGGCTATTGTGAATAGGGGGCAGTGAACAATGCTGACTAAGTAACTGTAAGGTAGGAGAGCATATCCTTTGGGCATATGCCAAGAAATGGTATAGCTGGATCATACGGTAGATTTATCTTACTTTTTGAGGATTCAACATAGTGATTTCCAGAGTTAGCAGCACCAATCACATTTCCAGCAACAGTGGGTTAAGGAGGATTTCTTTTTCTCCAGCATTTGTTTTCAGTTGTTTTGTTGATATTAGCTATTCTGACTAAGATGAGATGAAATCTCTAAGTTCTTTTAATTTGCATTTTCCTAATTGCTAAGGATGATGATTGCTATTCAAATTACTTCTTAGTTATTGTTATGTCTTCTACAAAAATATCTGTTTAGATTCAGTCATTTGTTTCCTTTATTCTGCTGCTTTAATTCTTTGTATATTCTGAATATTAATACTCTGTCAGATGTATGACTGAGAAAGACTATAATTCTGTGAAGTTTTTCTTCACTCAATGGAATGTTTCCTTAGCTGTGCAGAAACTTCTAAGTTTTATGTGATCCCAGTGGTCAATTATTTGATAAAACCTCAAGGAATCATATTATTTTATATTTGCCTAAATGTATATACAGTTCATTCAAGTGTTGTGTGTGTGTGTGTGTGTGTGTGTGTGTGTGTGTGTGTGTGTGTGTGTATGTAAAAGTAATAATCCAAGAAAAGGAAACTATCAACTTGAGAGTAGAGGGTAGCATGAAATGACTTTTAAGGAGAGTAGCTAACAGCGGCTTAAAGGCAAAACAAGAGGGGCAAAGTAACATAATCTATTTCAATTAAAGAAACAAAAGAACTGCTATTGGTAACAGAATGAGAAATTATTAAGGGGAAAATCCTATCACTACAATTTTAAGTTATAAGCAGTTAGAGCATGGGTCATTTTCAAAATATAATTATTTATGATATTCCTTTTAACAGGTATTATTGGTGTTTTTTTCTTTTATAAATACCCTTCAATTTAGCTCCATGTACCTTTATTATATGTTCATAAGAGATCTTTGAGACACAAATCGCACAGACATTTCATTCATCATTGACATACAATGTCTACAAGTAAAGTAAACAATTCCTAAAACCCAATAGCAAATCGACTTTGTTGTGATTTTATCAGTCTTCGATTTGGAAATCTTATAAGAGGGTCTAAATAAAGTAGGCATATTGATTTCTGAAGTCCCTGTGTTTATTTACCTCCCTAGGGTACCTTGATTCAAAACATCGACAAGCATCATTTCATTTAATTGTATATTCCATCACGTGATCATCGTGATGATCCCTGCTCCTTTCTATTTTTTGTCTGGGAGGATGAAAAGTCGCAAAGCTTTTCTTGGTCTATTTGCTATCTTTTTTAATGGTGCATTATTGTATCAGATAAAATCAAAACCACAAATATTTTTAACAATTCAATTTCTAACAGTGAAGCATGTAATAGAATTTTGCTAATGGTCTGAAGTTACTCTCTTCCTTCCAAAACAACTACACATAAATGCTAAATCAGAGAACAAGATGTGTATATGTTTTTACATATGCAAACCAATATGCAAATTATCTCAGAGCAAGCAGGTATTTAATGTGATACACAGTGGTTGACCTTAGATTTTAATCAAACTTGTAAGCACCAATAAATCCTCTAAAGAGATTATTTTAAATTTAAACATAAATTACTGTTAATAAAGAGTAATCCTATCATGCAGATGTCAATGATGTTTCCTTTTAAACAAGACTGCCTGAGAACCACAGTGTATCTACGCACTGGGGTCTGCCTTTCCTCTTCAAAAAAAATGTGATTTCTTATTCTTATTGTACTATTTTTAATGCTACATTTTTATTATGCAGTCAAAGGGCATTCCTTGGAGGGATATTCTGCAAAATGTTTGTTATTGTTTACAAAAAAATGTTTTATGCCTTGCTCTTTGGCTGATTCTGCATTCTGAACCTAAGTGAATTTATGAAAATGTTACTTGTTCAACTCTTTTGTATTCCTTTAATGAAAAATTCTTTCCTATCTATGTTCGTCAGTGTTTATCTGAACTCATATCCCATTATGTAAAAGAGAAAAGTACTTGGCTTATTCTCAAAGAATTGTTTGACACTTAAAGGATTAGAGAAAATTTGATTTATGATCTGTAATATGAACCCCTAGTATGGACAGGAATAATATTCTGAGATCTAAAATCAACTACCAACAGAAGGATTCAGTTGATTTGCTTTGGTGATTTGAAATTCCATCTCATCAGAAATAACCTGAAACCATTCTCTTTAATGTGGTTTAGAGGCTATGACATCAATATTTAAAAGGTAAATATTATGCGATATCTTCTGACAAATATATATCAAATGCTTATTATGTCCTATTTCCTTGATGTTTAAATTATTAACTTCATGCTTGCATATGTAAAGAAAAAGGTAGGGTTTCTAGCACAAAGAAATTACTAAAAATTCAAAGGTTTAAGCGTGTAGCATTCGTTTGAAAGACAAAAAGAAGGAATGGTATACATTGGATATTTTTTAAATAAATGTTAAAATAATACTGATGCCAAAAACATCCCAATAGCAAACATTGTATACCTCCTTAACTGATGTGTTTATAATGATAGTATAATGATGCTTGGGAAACTTTCCAGTGGTAAATTATAAAATACTGAGGCTAGGAGGCACTTAAACGGTGCTATTAGTCTTCTCTTAAGAGTAAGCTCTTTTATCCTAACTAAATCATACTTGAGCACGCAATGGGGTTTATAATGTGATCCTTTGCCCTATACAATATGCTAATATGCTGCTTTTAAAAAGAGAGTTAAGGGATGTGGGGGAAGTGACTTAGTCAGTAAGTACTTGACCCACAAGTATGGGGGTCTGAGTTTGGATACCTGGGACTCACATTTTTAAAAAACATAATGTGATAGCTAATGTCAGTAATTCCAAAACTGGGAAGGTCAAAACAGGCAGATTCCTGGGGCTTGATGTTCAGCTAGCCTAGCCTAAAGTGTAAGCTGTAGCTTCGCTGAGAGACCCTGTCTCAAAAACAAGGTAGAGAGAGATATAGAAGGAGATCGGATGTTAGCCTCTGGTCTCCACATGTGAGAAACACACACACACACACACACACACACACACACACACACACACGAGAGATAGACAAAGAGCATACTAAAGGAAAGTCAAGCCAAAAATAAATTACATGACAGTAATTATAAAATTTGTTTATTATGTAACACTTGATCTTCATAACCTAAGTCTCCTGGCTTTCCAGAATGATACTTATTTATTACATTTTGTTTTGCTTCCAATAGGGAAGGGCACACATTTGCCCCATGGGTGGTATGTGAAAGTCAGAGAGCAATGTGTAGAAGTCAGTTCTCCTCTTTCACCTTGTTTGCTCAGGGATAAAAGCTTAGCCTTGGACGCAGGCACCTGTATCCACCGGGCCATCTTACTGACTCCTGGGGGAACTTTTGAGTAGAAAACTTGAGAGGTTCCTTCTTCTTCTTGTAGACCAGGCTGTCCTCAAAATCACAAAGATCCACTGCCTCTGCCTCCCAAGTGCTGAGACTCAAGGCGTGCACCACCAGTCTGCCCTATCTATGACTCTTTTCTCTGCTCTTAGGACCCTTTTCCTCTTACCTGACTGCCTTGTTCAGTCTTGATATGAGGGGATGTACACAGTCTTTTTGTTTTGTTTTGTTTTGGGTTTTTTTGGGGTTTTTTTTGTTTGTTTTTCGAGATAGGGTTTCTCTGTGGCTTTGGAGCCTGTCCTGGAACTAGCTCTGTAGACCAGGCTGGTCTCGAACTCACAGAGATCCGCCTGC
>NW_004949117.1:2351644-2375734 GCF_000317375.1 Microtus ochrogaster | reverse complement strand
TAGACCAGGCTGGTCTCGAACTCACAGAGATCCGCCTGCCTCTGCCTCCCGAGTGCTGGGATTAAAGGCGTGCACCACCATCGCCCGGCTGTACACAGTCTTATTGCATCTTGTTATGCTGTGTTTCATTGACGTCTCTGGGAGGCCTGCTCTTTCTGAAGAGAAATGGAGGAGCAGTGGATCTGGTACAGGGGTACTGGAAAGAATGGAGGGAGGGGAAACTGCAGAGTACTCTGGGCTAGAGAGATGGCTCAGAGGTTAACAGAACTGGCAACTCTTCCAGATTAAAAGAGATGAGTTAGTTTGGAATATAAGTGCTAGCTAAAAATACGCTAAAGCTATTGGCCAAACAGTATTACAAATAATATAGTGTCTGTATTTATTTCAGGGCTGGGTGGCCAGGAAAAAAACAAGCAGCCTCTGCCTACAGGAGGCTGAGGCAAGGGTATCAGCAGGTCAAAGAGGAAATTACAGAATACTGAGAGCAGGAAAAATAGTCTTACTCAGGGAAGACCACACCAACTGGCTTTCCAACTGGTCAGCCCTGAAAACATACATGACTAAACTTATAAAGACTGAGTGGGTTATATTTAAGAATCTATATATAGCTTCATATGTATATGCATGCAGCAACAGTTAATGAATAAAAGTCGTGAATTTGAAGAAGAAAACAAGAAGGGGTATAACATGATTTGCATGGAGGAAAAAGAGGGGAAATTACGTAACTATATTGCAATCTCAAAAATAAAAGAAATCACAACAATAAGTATTACCAGTTCAAAACTAGCCTACATTATGCAAGAAGACTCTGACTCAAAGCAACAACAACTAAATCCCTCCAGCAGTCCATAGAGTATTGCATGTTTATAATAGCTTACTGAACATTCACTTCTGAAGAGTATTGTGTTCTTGTTTTGTGATTTACAATAACATGGTTCTAGAAAACCATTAGCCATTCATTCAGTAAATGACATGACTACCTAAGTCTACCTACTTTATAGCTGGCATTGTCGTAGGTGGAAGAAGATAAGCATGGCTCCTTGAATTCTTGCAGACTGCCTTGGGACAAACGTATTAGGAGCTATCTGGATTAATATATTTTAGCTGCATTTACAATGCTGGCAGGAAACTGCCTCTTCAATGCCATCTTTAATCTAATTTAAATGTACAATGCAGAATAAACAACCATTTCAAGATAAAACTACTTTTGCAGCTTAAGAAGAGTGTGTCAGTGATTCTATTTGGGAAAGCTTTATTATCTTGTAGCTTTTGTTACAAGAAATTGTGAATGTCAGTGTTAGACAATAAAAGCCTCTGAGTGTTCTTGGCTCAGTTTTGTCTCTTGTCCCACGTTTGTTCTAACCACCAGGACCTTAGAACATGGCTACACCTGAAGAGAGGGTATTAAAAAGATGGTTAGGTTAAAATTGAGTCCCTTAGGGTGGGCCTTACTTCAGCCTATTTCATCTTTCCTATAAGAAAAGGAAATGTAGGCGCACAGCAAGACCCCAGGCTCACCCATGCACAGAACAGTACCATGAAAAGTCATCTCTAAATGTGTACTGTCTACAAGCTAAGGTAGGAAGTCCCAGGAAATCAACCCATATTGGCACCTTCTTGAGCTTCTAGCCTCAAGAACTTTGAGAAAATAATTTTCTGTTGTTCAAACCACCCAAATCTGCGGTGTTACTATAGCAGTCTAAACTACAACACTACCTAGCAGTGGGAAGTCAAGCCTTGTAAGACAGAAAACAACTGGATATCCTGGCATCATGCACTTAACGAGGACATCCCACCTGTGACTTGTTGGGATGATGGAAACCATCTGTGCACTTAGCCATCCGTTCACTTGTATTCTGTTGAATACAAGGGGGCTACAGCACATTGTCCTATGCCTGTGGTCTGTGTTTAAACAATGAGACCTTGTAAAAAAGTAAAAACATCATTTTTGTTAGATGCCATTATTCCAATAAAGGGGTGACATTTAATGTATCAGTTCCTCAATGTATCAATCCCTCTCCTAGTGGTACTTCATCTCTCTGCTTCATAAAGGGTTATTCGGCTAACTTCCCTTCAGTCATCTCAGTGAACCATGGTAATTTCTGGCACATGTGGGAAGCAAAGCAAGCTTTCCTGAATTAATGAAATTAAGTCAGTCAGATTTAGGCTGGCTGGGTATGAAATTCAAAGTAGAACAAGGACTGGCTGACCATAGCTCTTGCTTGTGTGGATCAGATTTGGCATAAGATTCATCCCATGATGCAATGTCAGTTGTCAACGTGATACCACTTCATATTCCACATGGCTTATTTTTTAAATGATATATATTTTAAAGAAAAATAAATCTTAACTTAATGTGAAAATAACTACTTATAAGAAAAACAGAGTAAAATATAAGTTGAGTATTCATTAAGAACTGGCTTACAATTCCAGACAATAATTCTTAGACTTCATTGTTTCCATTTAGATGGAACGGAAAATGAGAGAGACTAGCAAAAAAAAAAAAAAAAGTGCTTTCACTGTTCTATGGAAACTTTAAAAAAATATGCACATATATTATAATTTAGGAATTGACACTTTGTGTTCTTTCAAGTGTAAAATCGCCCTTGAATTTTGTTATGATGAAAGAAACAAAGTAACAAAGTCTACTTGACTTAACTGTTGTATGAAACAAGTCAGTTAACAACGTTGAAATATACAGGCCAACAATGACAAACACAACCTGCTAGTTTGAAGCATCAATTCCATGAGGCAGCCACCCTTTCAAGGACTGAAGATTTTTGTCAATGTATACTCTTATCTCAAAAATCAAAAACAATAAATCCCAAGTCTTCTACAGGAAGATTTTGACCACAGGTGTTATATAGGGTCAATGGCTCAGCCAGGACATTTGTATCGGAAACCTCTGGGTGCAGCTAATTGAGGTTGAAATTCAATGCAAAGGGCTATGTTTCTAACTGGGTCAGAAAGCTGCTCATTCACATTTGTGCCATTTTCTGTTAAGGTGAAATCTCCAAAGAAATTTGTCTTTGCAGTTTTCTAGGGTTTCTTTAAATACAACAACAGCCCATTCAAAGTTCTAATTTTAGGGCCTAATTAAAATAACTAATGTGGTTTTGTAAGTAAATACATTACGGTCTTTCCTGTTGCTATTGCTTCATTAATTAATTAATTTATTAATTAATTCTTTCATTCCATCAAAGAGATCATTGCCAGGTGCAGTAGTTCACAGAAGGTCCAACCCAGCTCAGAGACATGTCCCCTACCCACATGGTGCTTATGTATAAAGCGAAAGGTAAATAGTAAGTAAATAAAAATAAATGTAAACTAGAAAGAAATTGGATTGCTCCTGTGTGCCAGGGCTCTGTGTAAAGAACATACAAACATTCTTTCACCCCATCCTCAGATTGGTAGCATGAGTTCATTACTAATTTTAGCCTTCTTTTACTCACACTAAAAGCTAAGGAAGAAAAATGTCGAGTCTGAAGATCATGCAACCTCTTAGTGACAGAGCTAAGATTTGAACCCAAACATTCTGGCTCCAGCACTTGTATCTCATATTGCAAGTACCATCAAACCTATCATTGTAGACTGTGATTCATGCTCTAGAGATATGTAAACACAAAGTTAAGTGTAACAGAATGTGAAGAAGACCATCTCAGGAAATCTGATTAATTATAATTGAATTCCATTTATTTGTGTGTATGTGGTAGGGGTGGTGATCTAAAGACAGCTTGAAGGGGACGTTTCTCTCCTTCCACCATCTTGGTCTGGGTGAATGGTCTGAGACAGTCAGGCTTCGCTAGCCGGACGGAAGCACCTTTTCATGGTTAGACGTACTGAGTTTTAAGCAAGGACTTGAAGGACAAACTGAAGGTAGAGAAAAACGTAGGTAGGGCACTTCTAACAGAATAATAGCACGTCTCAAGTTTATAGCATTAGAAAACAAAGCAGATCACCTGAACATTTTACCAAAACTTTACAGAGTCAAAACGTATTTTCTATTTTATATTTCATTTGACACACGATTTCAAATTTAAAAAGAAATAGGAAACACAAAAGAATTTGAAAATAATTGGAAAATGCTGAAAAGCCCAAAAAATTGAAAAATTGTTTTACATGATGCCAAGATTGCTGATACAAAAAGAAAAAAGGCTGGTGGCAAAGTGATTATTTTTTTAATGTATTTCCACCCCAAAAGGTACAACGTTTTCTCCCAGCAAACTGTATGTTTCCAATTCTGTCCTTGCAGGGAAGAAAGGCTGTCAGACAGATGGATCAGTGTGGTCAAAAATAAAAACATTGTGGCGTGTTCTCAGAATTGCAAAGAGCTTGGATTTGGCACAGGTATATGGGAAGGTATGGGAAGGAGATTTTCTGCAAGGAAGATAAAGTTGGGCTCGTGTTGTAATTTGCATATGGTTTGGTTTAAATGTTCTCCTAAACATCCAAGTATTGGAAGCCTCTTGGTCCCCAGGACAGTAACACTGGGAGATCATAGAACACTGAAGAGATGGAGCCTACTGAGACATGCATGGGTCATTGGAGGACTGCCTAGCAAGATAGTGAGTGGGTGTGATTGTGTAAAAGCAGTGAGCCTGGACGGCTCTGCATTTCTCTCTGCTTCTATTTCTTCAGTATCCTTTTTCAGAAAAGATTATGGCTGTGGCTTACTTCAAACTAAATTCTTTTGTCTAAAGTATCAACTTTAAGACCCAAATGAAAGAAGCCAGAGGGGGCTGGAGAGACGGCTCAGTGAGTAGCATGCTCTGTATCTCAGTTTGTTCTTCTGTTCCTGTGATAAAATATGGATTAAACCGATAGGTGAAAGAGAAAGGGCTCAGCAGATTTTTCATCCTAGGTCCCAGTCCATCAATGAGAGAAGTCAAGGCGGAGACTTAAAGCAAGAACTTGGAGGTAGGAACTGAAGCAGAAGCTGTGGAGGAACTGCTTACTGGCTTTCTCTCAGAGTTTGCTAAGCTTGCATTCTTATGCAACGCAGGACCATCTGCCATAAATGGTACCACCCATGGCAGGATGGTCCCTACCACATCTATCACTCTTCAAGGAAATGCCTCGAAATTATGCCATCAACTCAACCTGGTGGAGGCATTTTTTTTTTCAGTTGAGGTTCCCTCTTTCCAGATGATCCTAGTTTGTGATTAGTTGAGAAAAAAAAAAACTGAACTGCACACCCTGTAAGTCTGGTGCCCTTAATTTGACCTACAGAACACACATAAACGTGGAATGAGAAAGACAATTACACAAAGTTTTCCTCTGATCTCTACGTAAGTGACATGCCTTTGTCCCCCCCCCCACATCATAGAAGCACGCGCACACATGCACACACACTCACACACACACACAAACTCACACACACACACACACACTCACACACACACACACACACACACACACATACCATTAATTTTTTTTTCTTAAAGTTAGAATGGGAGGTGAAGTAAATATACAGTATGCACCAGACACTGTGACAAGCATCTGATGCCTCTCATTTTAGTCTCAAGACATACCTGCTTATATTCTTAGATACATAATGTTGAGAGGCATAGTATGCTATTCTTTGCACAAAATGGAGGAGTGGGAGAATTCAGCGTTCTCCACCAAATGTATCTGATCAAACTCCTGTTCTATCTCCTTCCTACAACACTCTTATGCCCTTCACACCCTTTCCAAGGCAAATCAAGGAGTAAGTAAACATTAATTAGAAAAAAAGTAAGACTTATTCATAGGTCTGGATTGCTTCTTTCAATGACCTTTTATTTTTATTTATTTATTTATTTGCTAAATTTCTCTTCCAATCATTTGTTTTGAAGTATGGCTAGCACATGATACTTACACTATAAAAAGACATAAAATAGCATATTTCAATAATCCTTAGGTGGTTCTATACAAAGCAGATGTTCCATTATACTTTCCAGATGCTGGGTGTGAGCATGATTAATTAAAAGCAGCGCCTACAAGTCATTTTGGTACATTTCCTCTTACAGTTAAAACTACATTAGAGAAAAGGGAGAATGAAGGAAAGCTAGGACTACTTGGCTGCACAGAGAATTGCCAGAAACAGTTAACTTCTAATATGTTATGCCTGGAACAGACAAAACTAAGCAGGCAACTCTAACCAATGTAAGAGCTACTCCCTTGGTGTTCTGTGACAGCAACAAAGAATTATAAAACACCCTCAAGATCCAGCTATACCACTCATAGGCAGATACCCAAAGGATGCTCAATGAAACCACATTGCCCAGCTATGTTCACAGCAGCTTTTTCCGTAAGATCCAGAAATTGAAAACCACCTAGATGTTCCTCAACCAAAGAAGGGATAAAGAAAAATGTAGTACATTTACACAATGGAATATCACTCAGCTGTTAAGAAATGGCGACATCACGAAATTTAAAGGCAAATGGATGGAACTACAAAAATATCATCCTAAGTGAGGTAACCCAGACCCAGACCGATAAATACAATATGTACTCAGTTATAAGTGGATGTTAGCTGTGAAGTAAAGGAAAACCGTGCCACAATCCACAATCCAGAGAGGGTAGGTAACAAGGTCGGGGTGCATAGATCTCCCTGGAAAGGGGAAATAGAAAAGATCTCTTGGATGGACTGGGGGCAGGTGGGCTCAGAACTTGAGGGATCAGGTTGTGGTGGATGGATGGAGAGAATTGAAAGAGATGTCTGGAAAGGGAGGGTATTTCAGGATCAGGTAAAATTACGTGATCCAAGGGAAACTTCCATGAACCTACAAGAATAACCCTAGCTACGACTTCTAGTAATGGTGGACACATAGCCTGAACTGGCCATTTCCTATGATCAGTTTTGTGACTACCCCAATTGTCATCAGAGAGCCTTCATCCAGTAACTGATAGTAACAGATGCAGAGACTCACAACCAAAAAGGCCCAGCACAGGGAATCCTCTTGAAGAGGGGGAGGAAGAATTGTAAGAGCCAGAGAGGTCAAGGTTATCATAAAAAAAAATCCCCACAGAAATAACTAACCTGGGCTAATAGGAATTCAGAGTCTGAAACAAACAGGGACTCTGCATGTGACTGATCAAAAGCCCTCTACATTTATGTGACAGTTATGTAGCTTGGTATATTTGAGAGACTCATGACAGTGGGAACAGGGGCTGTCCCTAATGCTATGTTTGGCCTGGGAGCCTAGTCCTTATACTGGATTGCCTCACCCAACCTTAATACAAAGGGAGGTGCTTAGTCTTACTGCTACTTGATAGGCCATGCTCTGTTGATACCCACAGGAGCCTGCCCTTTTCTGAATAGAAACAGAGGATTGAGGAGGGAGTGTTGAGGAAATAGGAGGAGAAGAAGGAGGGAAAACTTCAGTTAGGATATAAAATACATAAGTAATTTTTTGGTCAAAAGACCAAAAAAATAAGAATTATGAATCACCAACTTCTCTGCCTTGCATATGAAATGATCCCCCCAAAAAATCATATGTTGAAAGCATGGTACCCAATGCAACATTCAGAAGAGTTTTGGGAAAGGAACTGCATAATTTGACTTAATTCATGAAGGAGCCATCCACGAGTGGGCTGTTAAGAAGAAATAGAAACAGAAAAAGGGAAAGCCAGATTGGAAGAAGTGAGTTGCTAGGGAGTTGAAGGACCTTTCTTACCCTTGTCCCCTCCCTCTTTCTGTCCTCCTCTGCTTCCCTGCTGCCCTCTGGCAACAACTGCCTGTCCCTTTGACCATGATGCTCTTTCTCACCACAAGGCCAGAAATGATAGAGCTAGATGACCATGACTATTAGCTTGGAAACCGTGAGCCAAAATTGTCCCTTCCTTCTCTTAAGTTACTTAGGTCAGGCATCTTGCCATAGTGACAACACCCTGACTGATACATGAGCTTTGTTCACGCTTCTGCACCATGGAAGGCCTTGGATATTTATTAGTCCAGAAATCCAAAGATACTAATAATGCTTTAAGAATTCAGTAACCCGACAATACTCAGGTCAAATGGTTTTATGCAGTTTGTTAGAGAAGATAAGTTTCTCATTCAAATAATACATTTTTTTCTCTTCATTTTATCTATTCTATGTATTGCATATTCTTTTGTTGTACACTGTCTGTGATGTGATATATAAAGTCCTTTTTAATATTATAACAGTATTGATGGAGTCTCTCATTGGACCAGGACCTCATTAATCCCATCTACTTCAGCTAGCCAGGACACTCCAGGACCTGTATCTCTGCTTCTACCAAACTAGGATGATAGCCAGTTTCAACTTCTACCCTGAATTTTGTTTATTGACTTTAAATTGGTGTTCTTGTAATGTATTTTGATGACATTCTTTCCCCACCCTCACATCCTCCCAGGTCTTTCCCACCTCCTTACCCACCCCACTCCATGTTCTTTATCTTTCTTAAACAACAACCACAAAAAATATATATAGCAAATACAGAAAAAGTCATACAAAAACCCTTGGGGTCTGTTTTGCGTTGTGCAACTACTCCTGAGCTTGGGCCCTTCCCTGGAATGTGGGTGCATGTGTCTACACGGCTTCCCATCTTCCCTTTCCTCTGGATCCAGTTCCTGTCTGTCTCTCATTATAAAATAACAGACTTCTAAGAGATGGCAACCAAACATGACAAAATAAAATATAATAAGATGAAACAGACACCTTCAGATTGAAGTTGTACAGCATAACCCAACAGGAGGAAAAGAGTCCTGAGAGCAGGTACTAGAGTCAGAGACCCACCCATTCTCACAGTCAGGAGTCCCATAAAAACACTAAGCTAACAGCTATAATATATATACGGAGGACATAGTACAGGCCCATATAGGCCCTGGGCTTGCTGTTTCAGTCCATGAGCTCATGTGTACCTTACCTAGTTGATTGACAGGGCCTTGTTTTTCTGGTGTTTTCCATCCCCTCTGGCTCTTAGTCTTTCTGCCTCCTCTTTCTTAGGATTTCCTGAGCTTTGAGGGAAAGAATTGGGTAGAGGCCCTCACACTGTGTGTGTGTGTGTGTGTGTGTGTGTGTGTGTGTGTGTGTGTGTGTGTATGTGTGTGTGTGTATAATGTCTGGCTTTGAGTCTCTGCATCCATTTCTGTCTGCTGCCAGGAACTGGCATGCCTTCTCTTATGACATTTTTTTAGTGTGTATACCTTAGGGTTCAGTCTATACCATAAAGCACTACATAAGCACTGACTATTGTTGATATAAAATTGTCTAATCATAAAAAAACTCCCTCTGGTTGTGTGTGGTACATTTCTGTAATCCTAGAGTTTTGAGACAGAGACAGAAGGATCTGAGTTTGAGGCCATGCTAATCCACATAGTACTTTTGAGTCAAGCCTGGGCTACATAGCTAGAACCTGTTTTTACACACAAGGCAAAACATCTACTGGAGATGCTCCATGGCAATCTGACTGACATTTGTAGCAAGATCAATAGATTGTAAGTGGTGAGTTGTGTTTTAGAGTTAGCATAATAAGCACAGAGGATTTGCTTTAATCTCTTTCTAAGCCAAATCCTTCCAGCTAACCAATTAGCAACCATCACCACCAGATTTTCCCTGCCCTTGTTTACTTGGCCTTGTTTAAGGTCTCTCTCTCTTCCTCTACTTCTCCTAAAAGGCAAACTTCAGGGTAAATCAAAGCTGTCTCATCCAAGCACGGCAGGGCTCTATGACAAGTGCCTAAATCACTTTAGACAACGAAGAAATATTTAGCCAAGGCTATGGAATTAATTATCTGCGTAATAAAAACAGTAGCATATAGCACTGTTAGCACCATTTATCCCTGAGAAAGCATGAAGATATTTGCAAAGCGGACTGAATTTCTGCCTAGAAAGCAGCATATGTAAACAAAAAATGTACTTGTATGATTGGCAACATATAAGACCTATATTTATACACCAAACTTAAATGTTCTCTGGGTTTCTAGAGGGTGACAAACACTTTGACACTATATGTTGTTGTTGGGCCATGGGAGCTCTTCCAGGTGGACCAAATGCCTTAGGTTTGCTATAAAGAGCAACGCTCAAGTTGGGTGAGCCTGTAAGAGACCATGGGCTGAACCCACTCTAGTCCAGTATTTTTCCATCACCTCTAATTTTTCACCCTGGAAGACTCATCAGTACTTTTTTTTCCATGTCTATACAAGGAACATGCCTTGGCTATGGAGAATGTTTATTCTTATGAAGAAAGATTTACCTGGTGGAGTAAAACCTGGTGTTTAGGAGGTAATGGTAGAGATAAGAGTGGCTTTGCTCTTATGGGCAGCAGGATCTTTTGCTTAATGTCCATGATTCAGTCACCTCAGTCATCAAACAAGGATAATAAGCAGTACACCCTAAGCATCAGTAATAATAGACAAGACTTTTGTGTGGCTTAATGGCAGACATTACTATTCCATTTCTTTGACAGATTTTCAAAGATGCAACCAAGCCTTCCTTGTCTCAAGTCAGAAATCAATCAAACTGAGGATTCTTACATCCCTGGATAGAAAAAATGGTTTAAAATTTAGAAATAAAATCTACCCAGTGATAGAGTAAGATTTGGCATTCTTCATAGGTCTAAGAGAGAGGAGAGCTCAAGGGAAAATGGTTATGAGTGTTTCATAAAGATTTTCAGCATTTTAAACTTTCTTTCTTGTTATGTAAATTTTCATAGCTGTGGAGACAGACCTACCAACACTGAAGACAAAATATTGGAACAAATTTACCCTTTCTCTAGTATTTATGGGTACCTTACATCACAGCCATTCTGAGAAATATTCCACTTACCCTGAAATTTCCTCACTCAAAATTGCAGTTCAATAGTTTTAATATATTCTCAAAATTTTAAACCAATGCCACAATCTTATATTTGCAGCATCCCCATACCCCTAAACCAAGCTCCCGTACGCACTTCTCTGCAGCTTCTCCAGCACTAGTCAACTCTTGATTTACTTTGTGCATCCACTGCTTCTGTTTGTTCAAATTCAGAGACAATGTCTCATTATGTATTGTCATTTGAATTCACTGTGGATCCAGACTGATCTCAATGTCTGATCCTCCTGCTTCAGTCTCTGAGTACAGTGATCACCAAGGATTAGTACACATAGCTCTATGAGATTTTTTTAAATGACAGACCTGAGGGCTAAATCAATGGATAGATTAACCTTATATAGAGTATGTAATGTTTTACAATTGAATGAACAGAAATTAAGATGTTAAGAGCTATTTCAGAAATAGACATTACCAATATGTGTTGATTCTACAGTTAAGCAATACGTTTCCATGTGGATGTGAGCTACATCCTTGACTATTACACACAGGGAAGCTGAGATAAAGGGGAGTAAGATGCAGGTTGTTCGCAAGGTAGCTGAGAAAAGAATCTGCAAGTAGTTAAGATGAGATCAGGTGTGTTAGTGGAGGTCTGACTGTAGACAATGCAGTTAACTAGGAAGTCTGAAAAAAATGTCAGGTAAGAAGCCCAAATGGTTAGGTCGACTCTGCAAAAGAGAGGTCTCTGGCAATTGAGGCAGATGAGACAGGCAAAGAAGGATGGGCAAGGCTTTTAAGTTTCAACTCCAAACAAAAACTCTCAAAACATGGGCTAATCAAATGTATTTATACAATGCACATAGCATAATACAACATTTAGAATTATGTATAGTTCAGAAATCAGTATGTGAAATTTATTTTCCACTCTGGTACTGAGAACTGAGCAGAGAGCTTGGCTCGTACTAGCAAAAGCATTAGGATGCTAGGTCGTATAACCAGCTCTAAAACATCTTTTTCAAAACAAGAGCCATGTGAGCCATGTGTGAACAGCTTGTTTGTTTTGTGTTTCTCATTATTAACTGTCAGATTTTGTTATAAATATCGTGTTGCTATTTCTGAATCAAGAAAAACAAATATGGGAAAAGCACAGTGTTAAAAAAAAAAAAAAACCTCTTTCTGCCACCACCAGAAGAAGACTTTTAGAGACTGCAAAGTTCTTGCCATCTTAACCCAAGCACCATATCAATCCTTCTCCTCCACTAGAAGTGTTCCAGAGGCTCCTTTCAATATGATGGCTCTTCCGTGTCATGCTTCTGGACCAAATGAAAAGAAAAAGACACGGAATCCATTGATGGATGCTGTACAGAGAGCTACTCTGGAAGGCATTAATATACAGCTCTAACCTCTCCTCAGATGGATGGGTAGATTAGCAGATGAGTCTCCCTGCTGCTCCACCCAAGGGAAGGAAGAGAGCGGCCGGCCCAGTTGCTTCACCAAAGGCACCATAAGATACCACATATTGGACCTTGAGCAGCGGATAACCAGGTTATCAAGGCTGAATGCCCAGCAGAACCACTTGAAAGGCTAGTTAAAACCCAGTGCTGGGCTTTATCTGAAGAGAGCCATAGGGGTTTGCATTTTCCATAAGTCTGCAGGGGCCACACTCCTGGTACTGCCCGCCTGCAGGGGCCACACTCTTCGAGAACCAAAGACGCAGACAGGGGTTGAGAGCATCACATTATATAGGCCTAGAACACGTCTGCCCCATCTCCACGGTGGCACTGGTTGTACTCTGTCCTCTTCGTTCGTCAAGGACAGGCACGGGGCTGGGGCAGAGGCAGTGGGATGCTTGCTGGACTGAATATTAATGCTGTGTTGTTTGATTTCCATGCCAACCAGTATGAAAAAAAACAATACAAAAAACTTGAAAATATCATTTTGAACTATCACGGATTTTTAAAAAATGAATTCCACCAAATCTTCCTCTGTTCTTGACTCTGATACACAGATGATTCACTGCGTGCTGGGGGCAAAGGGACAGGGGCGAGAATTAAAAACGACTTGAGGTCATGGTGCTGCCAATATGCCTATTTATGTACAATTTTTCTCTGAAAGTACCAGAAATTTCCCCCCAAAGGGCATTTGTGTTTTTCTGTGTCTCAAGAGGGATTTAATAGTTGAGTAACTGGGAAATTAGAACCAAGAGTTTGGCTTTTCTGAGGTAATTCTAAATACGAGCAGGGTTACTTATTTTTTCTTTATTGGACATCTATTTGTGCTCTCGAAGATTTGGCCCTCATTCGATACTTCTAGGCTATAGCTTGACTTTTCAAATACACAGAGAGAGTGACAATCTTTTGTTTTTCTGAGAGTGTTTAAAAAAAAAACAAGTCAGGCTACGTTAAATTTAAGACGAGTCTGCTAATAACAACAGCAAAACAAGTTTCAGATCCTCAACAACTGAAAGGAAATAAGCACGTCGTAAGGAAAAGATTGGTGCAATAGGAACATGAATCCAGAACTCAGAAATTGTGGCCTAATGGATGTGCATGGCTTCATAGTTACAGATGCATCCTGCAAAAGCCGGGAGTAGCTGGAAAGTCAGAGCTGCTCTGTGGCTGCCCTCTACTGGCCAAATTGCAAAGTGCCTCTCAGAGCAAAGGCCATGCTGAACTTAGAGGAAAACATTCCCAGCATGATAAATATATACTTTTCAGAGCTTGTACAAGTTTTGTGTGACCCTTACCGCCTGTACTTCTGTATAATACAAATAATTTATTTGCATTTAAACATATTTCTCACACCATCTTGAGTCTGAAGTCTGTAATCACTGTTGTCTAAGGGGGTTTCCAATGGCGATTACAGAAGTGTTGCCCTTGGGGTATGACCACACACAAGCAACTCAGTGTATAGTAAAATATGATTCCCTAGTGTCAGGCTGTGGAAGAACTGAAGAGATGAAACTTGTAGCTGCCTGAGACGCCTTTAATCATCTTCAACTTCAGTTTGTTTACATGAATAGCAACCAAACACAGACATATGGAGCTGTTTGTTTTTTTTAATTATTGGAAACTAATAATCTGGTTTGTAACGTTTAGAAGAGTATTGGTCAGATGAGAGAGACAGAGAGATGGCTCAGTGGGTGTGCTTGCTGCCTATGAACGCATGAGAGCCTGGGTTCAAATCTGTAGCAACTGCATCAAAGTCAGCCATATCTGTAAATCCCTAGAACACCAGCATGGCAGAGAGAGTAGAGGAGACAGGAAGTTTCTGGGAGCTTCCTGGTCCACCAACCTAGCTGAAAAACAAGTTTCAGGTTTCCTGAGACACTCCATCTCAAGGGAGTAAAGTAAAAGCAATAAAGGAAGACATCCAATGACATCCTCTTCTGGTTTCCAAATGCTCATTTATTGGCGCAAGCATCTAAATATCCATGTGCATCCATTAGACACACACACAAATATACACATGAAGCTCAAATACTTCCATAAAACCTAAATTAATGGATTAATAAAATAAAACAGAAACTTGAGGGCTTCTAAAGAGGTTAACTACACCCAAGAAAACACAAGGAATAATTATAGACCAGCAAAGTCAGAAGAAGGAAAGTAGGGCTGGAGAGATGGTCCAGAGGTTAAGAGCACAGACTGCTCTTCCAGAGGTCCTGAGTTCAATGGCCAGCAAACACATGGTGGCTCACAACCACCTGTAATGAGATCTTGTGCCTTCCTCTGGCTTGCAGGTATACATACAGGTAGAACACTATATAGCTATAATACATAAAGGGTGCTACACACGTTTAATCCCGGCACTCAGGAGGCAGAGGCATGTGGATCTCTGTGAGTTCAAGGCCAGCCTGGTCTACAGAGCAAGTTCTGGGACAGGCTCCCATGCTAAAGAAGGAAAGTATACATACACACACATCCCACCACCACCACCAACAACAACAACAAAATAACAGGAATGAACAATAATTGACCATTGATATCTCTCACCATCAACAGTCTTAATTCTCCAATAAAAAAGATATGGACTAACAGAATGCAGGTGCCAGGGTTCATTCTTCTGATGAATTCAAGAAACACACTTTGTTATCAAGGATACACATTAGCTCAGGGTAAAGGACTGGAAAATTGCCCAAGTAAATAGCCTCACGAAGCAAGTTGGTGTAGCCATTTTAATATCTGACAAAATAGAATTCAAATCAAAACAAATCAGAAGAGATACAGAAGGACATTACATACTCATCAAAGCAAAACTCCACCAAAGGGACATTTCAGTCCTTAACATTAATGCCCTAAACATGAGGCTCCCCAATTTTGTTAAAGAAACATACTATCAGCCGGGCGGTGGTGGCGCACGCCTTTAATCCCAGCACTCGGGTCTACAGAGCTAGTTCCAGGACAGGCTCCAAAGCCACAGAGAAACCCTGTCTCAAAAAACAAAAAAAAAAAAAAAAAAAAAGAAAAAAGAAACATACTAAATTATGTATTGACCACCACACACTGATTATGGGAGATTTCAATATCCCATTCTCACTAACAGACAGGTCATCCTCACAAAAATTAAAGAAAAAAGTGCTAGAGAGAACTGGATTTATAAACCAAAAGGACTTATAGATATTCACAGAATATTTCACCAAACACAAAAGAATATACCTTCTTTTCTGTACCTCATTGAGCTTTCTGGAAAATTGAACAATACTTAGGCACAGTTCTGCATCACATTTGACTACCACAGAAAAAGAAAAACTGTATTTTAACAGAAGGTTTATAAACTTGTGAAAACTGAATTCTCGTAAATGGAAAATGGGTCAAGACAGAAATAAATAAAGAAATCAAAGACTTTTTAGGATTCAATAAAAAATGAATGGACAGCATACACAAACTTATGGGACACAATCAAGTCATAGTACTAAGTGCCTAAATAAAAAATGGAGACATCTCATACTAGGAATTTAACTGCACACATGAAAGCTCTAGAAGAAGAAGAAAATAGATTCAAAAGGAGCACATGGTAAGAAATACTTAAACTCAGAGCTTATCAGTAAGAAATAACAACAATATCAAAAGCAATAAATACAAAGAATCAATGAAATAAAAAGCTAGCTCTTTGAGAAAATCAATAAGATTGGCAAACTCTTACTAAAATTAACTAAAAGGAAGAGCGAGAATATCCAAATTAACACAATTAGAAATGAAAAGGAGGGCATAACAACAGGCATATAGGGAGTCCAGAGAATCACAAGGACATACTTTAAAAACCTTTATTCCACCAAATGGGTATATCTAAAAGAAGTAAATAATTTTGACATTTTCCTTTATAAGAGTTGCCATGGTCATGGTGTCTATTCACAGTAATAAAAACCCTAAGGTTTTATTTATTTATGATGAAATTAGAGAGCCATGATGAGCCAGCCTGCCCTTCACTGGCACTGGGATAGCTGGTATCTCCCTCGATGGACACTGCAGCCAGAGAGCTAATCCCAACCATCTTGGTAGAGCTGCCCACCCCACCCCACCCTCTCAGGAGAGATGGCTCCTGCCCCTTGCCGTAAGTAAGGGAGAACTGACCTTGATAGCATGGGCAAAGCAGAGTTGGCTCTGCCCCTTGCCTGAGGCAAGGGTGTACTGTGTGATGCGGCGTGGCTCCCAATGACACCAGGACAAATGAAGAGATGTTGGAGGCAGGAAAGAGGGAGGAGCTAAGAGTTTTGGGTTTTTTTTGTTTGTTTGTTTGTTTGTTTGTTTGCTTGCTTGCTTGGTTTGGTTTGATTTTTTTTTAGATTTTATTTAGGGCGGTGCTACAAGGGTAAGGGAGAATATGGGGGGACTGAGAGGTGAGCAGAATTAGGGTGCATGATGTGAATTTCCTAAAGATTCAGTAAGGAAATTATGTTTTTAAAAATAAGAAAACAGACAGAAGTTGGTACCAGACACTGGTGTATTA
The DNA here is from genome assembly GCF_000317375.1 of Microtus ochrogaster. Lineage (NCBI taxonomy): Eukaryota > Metazoa > Chordata > Mammalia > Rodentia > Cricetidae > Microtus > Microtus ochrogaster. Next base: position 2,359,032 of record NW_004949117.1, on the reverse strand, counting down.
CAGCGAGAGACCAGAACATGTATCTTGTTTCTGAAATGTGAAATTGGGTCTCTGGGTTAGAAAATCAGTTGTATACTTTAAGTGAGGTTTAAAGGACCATGCTATAGGAGCACAGAAGAGAGTGGTGCTTAGGATCATTTAAACTCTGGGGACTTAGATGAAAGGGTTTCAGAGGAGAAGACTATTAATATGTGGCCTAGAGATTGTTCTTATGATATTTTGTCAAATAGTGTGACTGTTTCCTATACTTGTTAAAATATCTACCTGATAATGTAGGATGTCCTTCTGTATATGTGTTGCTTTGATTGGCTGATGAATAAAGCTTTTCAGCCAATGGCTTAGCAGAGTATAGCCAAGCAAAAAATCCGAGAAGAGATATATAGAGAGTAGGTAGAGTCAGGGAAACACCATGTAGCTGCCAAAGGAGAGAGATGGCTGGATTCGTACCAGTCAGTCACAACCTTGTGGTGATACACATATTAATATAAATGGGTTAATTTAAGATATAAGAGCTAGGTAGGAATATGCCTAAGATATTGACCAAACAGTGTTGTAATTAATATTAGTTCTGTGTGATTATTTGGGTCTGGGAAGCCAGGAAATGAATGTGCAGTCTCTACTTACAAACTGAAGCTGAACTGAACAGTTTAGGATTAATGTGTTGGCAGAGAAAAATCTCAAAAGAATCTGTGTGTAAATTTGAGGCCAGACTGGTCTACAGATTGGGTTTCAGGACATTCAAGTTTAGGTAATGAAGGAAATCATCAAGAACAGAAATCTGGTGAAGTTGTAATTAAACAAGGGGGCCATGTTCCAGCTCCAATAAGTAAGAGAATTTAGCAGTTTCAGTTACATGGTTGTGATTTTAGAGTCAAGGATAGAAAAAAAGAGCTATGGAATCTGCCTCAGCAGCTAAAGAAAGCCATTGAGGTAAGACATGTGTCAAGGGTATCCATTGGAGTTATAGAGAGGCCATTGTATAAAGCTGTAAAGTCAAAGCCTAGATTGACTTGGATACCCCAACATGTTGCAGAGGCCAGAGACATAGGATACTGGCCAAAGAGATGATAACAGAGAGTGGAACCACCCCAAGAGAAAGAAGTACATTGCAGTCAACAAAGCTGAAAGGAGCTGACAAGCTGAAAAGCACTTTGAAAAAAGACATGGAGATGCAAAGTTTGGAGTTTGTCCAGCTGCTATACAGTCTTGATTCGCTCCAGCATTTCCTCACTTTGCTCTCTTTCCTCCCTTTAGGAATGGTGGTGTATATCCTGTGTCATTATATGTTGGAACTATATGATCTGCCTTTTTATTTTGATTTTATAGGGGAGTACAGTTAAAAGAGCATATGAATCTCAGAAGAGACTTTTAAAGAAGTCTGAGGCTGTTACAGACTATGGGGACTTTTGAAGTTTAACTAAATGTATTTTGCATTATGGTTAAAATCAAATGGAAGCCAGGGCATGGAATGTGATTGTTTGAATAAAAATGCCCTCCATAGGTGCATAGGGAATGGCACTACTAGGGATATTGCTTATTGCCATAGGTGTGGCCAAATTGAAAGAAGTATGGCCCTGAAGTGTGGTTTTTGAGGTCTCAGATGCTCAAGTCAGATTCAGTATGGCTCACTGTCTGTTCCTGCTATCTGGTGTCCATTGTAGAACTTTAAGATTTCTCTCCAGTGCCATGCCTTCCCATATGCTGTCATGTATACTGCCATCATCATCATCATCATCATCACCATCATCATCATAATAATAATAGAATAAACCTTCTAAAAATTGTAATACAGCCCTAATTAAATGTTTTCCATTATAAGAATTACCATGGTTATGTTGTCTCTTCACAGCAATAAAACCCTAACTAAGACAGAGACACAAGGGATATACCTCAATATAATAAAGTCAATTTACAGCAGGTCCATAGCCAACATCAACTTAAATGGGAAAAACAAAACAATTCAAATAAAACCAGAAAAAAAAGATGATGTTGCTTCATCTTTACATCCCCATTCAATATAGTGCTTGACCTCTTACCTAGAGCAATAAAACAGTTGAAGAAATTGCTGTGAAGAGACATCATTTCCATGACAACTCTTTATAAAGAAAAATATTAAACTGAGGTGATAGTTTAGAGCTCCAGAGGTTTAGTCCATTATCATCGAGGCGGTGATTTTGTTGACTCAGGATATGGTAGCATGGTGGCAGACATGGTTCTGTAGAATTCGACATCTTGATCCAAAGGCAACATTGATGTGGGATTCCCCTCCATATGCTGTAAATATCATTGGTTAATAAAGGAACTGCTTTTGGTCTATAGCAGAGCAATAGGGGAACAGAGTTAGGTGAGGGAAACTAAAGGGAATGCTGGGAGAAAGGGGGAAAAGTCAGAGAGAAACCATGGAGCCTCCAACAGAGACAGACATGCTAAAACGTTTTTGGTAGGCTATGACCTCATGGTGGTGCACAGACTAATGAAGATGGGTTAAATTAAGATGTAAGAGTTAGCCAGAAATATGCTTAAGTTATTGGTCAAACAGTATTGCAGATAATATGGTTTCTGTGTGATTATTTGTGAGTCTAAGCTGCCAGGCATCCAGGAAACAAGTAGTTCTCTCCTCCAACACAACATTATTTGACCTCTCTCACTGGGCATGACTTGAGCATATAAATGTAGATGAAAGTTTCCTAACCTGCCTAGTCCCACAGTGATTCAGTCTCAAATAAACACATAGAGGCTTATATTAATTATAAACTCTTTGGTCTATTGCTCAGGTTATACTAACTAGCTCTTACAACTTAAATTAACCCATAATTCTTATCTATGTTTAGCCACATTGCTTGGTACCTTTTCTTTGTAAGGCATTCTCATCTTACTTCCTCTGCATCTGGCTGGTGGCTGTGTCTCTTCCTCTCCTCTTCCCATAACTCTCCGTAGTCTGGTAACCCTGCTTATACTTCCTGCCTGAGTACTGGCCAAACAAACTTTCATTAAACGAATACAAGTGACAAATCTGTACAGTGTACAACAGCATTATCTCACAGCATATATAAGACCTCAAATCCCTCTCTCAAAGTGACAAACTTCCTCCAATAAGACCCTACCTACTCCAACAAGACAACATCTCCCAATGGTGCCACTTCCTTTAAGGGTCATTTCCTTTCAAACCACCACATTCCACTCCCTAAGACCCCAGAGTTTATAGCCATATCATAATGCAAATTTTCATTCAGTCCAACTTCGAAAGTCCCAAAGTCTCAAACTTGTTTAAAAGTATCTTCTGAGATTCATATAATATCTTAACTGTACTCTCTTGTAAAATCAAAATCAAAAGCAGATCACATACTTCCAATATATAACGGCACAGGTTCCAAAAGGGAGCATAATGAGAAAATACTAGACCAATGCAAGACCAAAAACCCTATGGGTATGCTCTTCAGATTTCCAACTCCTTTCAGCTTGTTGAATGCAACATACTTCTTTCTCTTGGGGTGACTCCACTTCCTGTTAATAGCTTTTCTTTGGCAATGTTCCATAGCTCTGGAATCTCCAACATCTTGGGGTCTCCAAGGCAGCCCAGGCTTCTTCTTCACAGTTTCACACAATGGCCCCTCTAGAACTTCGTATGGAGACACCCTGACCCATGCCTTCCATCACTGGCTTTCCTTAATCACAGAGGCAAATTCCACAGTCCCTTCCTTTTATTCTTAACTTTAAAGCTAGAACCTTGTCGATGAGGCTGCCAAGTTCTGTTTCTTGCTGTGACTGGAACATGGCTCCCTTGTTGAATTAAATCTTCACCAACTTCGTGTTTTCAATGGTTTCCTTCACTGTCTAAGGCTGGCTATTCTGAATCTGTTCTGTAGACCAGTCTAGCCTCAAACTCAGAGATCCACCAACTTCTGCCTTCGGAGTAATGGACGTAAATGCATGCACCAACACAGCTGACTCTTTTTTAATTTCCTTTCACAAGTTGTAATCTTAGCTGGGTGAAATCTTTCCCTGAGATCACCACTCCTTTATTCCATTTCTTAATCTGTTTACTTCCTTAAATACAGGACTTAGTTCCATTTCATTTTTAGTGCTCCTTTTCTTCTTAGATTTTATCCTACTTTTTGTAATTTACCCTATGATGTTTACTCCTTTTAATTATAAATCCTCATTAAAATTCCCACTAATAATCACACAACAGATTCTATAGAAGGCTGTTTTGAGATTTCCTCTGACAATGGAATTAATTTCAAACTCTTCATTTTAGCTGCAGGCAGGCTCTTCAGCTAAAGGCAAAAGGTAGCCACATTCTTCACCAAAATATGACAAGAATGATTTATAGGCACTGTACTAAATATCTTCTTCTCTGAAATATCTTGATCTAGCCCTGCACAGTTCAAATCACTCTTACACCACTGTCTTCCATGCTCCTTAAGGAAGCATGGGCTGCCTTGGAGACCCCAAGATGTTGGAGATTCCAGAGCTATGGAACATTGCCAAAGAAAAGCTATTAACAGGAAGTGGAGTCACCCCAAGAGAAAGAAGTATGTTGCATTCAACAAGCTGAAAGGAGTTGGAAATCTGAAGAGCATACCCATAGGGTTTTTGGTCTTGCATTGGTCTAGTATTTTCTTAAGCTCATTAAGCAGAGCTTAATCTAAATCTTCCTAACCCAATTCTCAAAGTCCAAATTCCTCTAAATCACAGCATGGTGAGGCTCATCACAGCAATACTCCCATCCCTGATACCAAGTCCCGTCATCTAGGGTTCCTATTGCTGTCAATAGACACTGTGACCATGGCAACTTTTGCAAAGTTAATTTTCTAAAATTTAATTGAGGTGTTTGCTTATGGTTTAGTCCACTATCATTGATCTGGGAAGCCCAGTGGCTCAGAGCATGGCAGCGTGCAGGCAGACATGGTGCTATAAAATTTAATATCTTGATCCAAGGGCAACAGGTATTTAACTCTCTAACTGGGTATGACTTGTGCACGCATATATGAGACCTCAAAACCCACCCCTAGGACACACTTCCTCCAACAAGACCACACATCCTAATAGTGGCACTTTCTTTGAGGACCATTTTTCTTTCAGACCACCATAGTTAATATCCAACATATATAAAGAATTCAAGAAGCTAGATATCAAGAAAATAAACCACCTAGCCCATAATGGCATACAGATCTAAACAGAAAATTCTCAACAGAGGACTCTCATATGACTGGGAAACACTTGAAGAAACATTGAACAACCTTAGTAATCAGAGAAATGCAAATCAAAACTGCTTGGAGATTTTATCCTACATCTGTCAGAATGGTTGAGATCAACAGAACAGATGATAGCTTCTACTATCAAGGATGTAGAGCAAAAGGAATACCCACATTGCTAGTGAGAGTGTAAACTTGCACACCCACTGTGGAAATCAATGTGGCAGATCCTCAGAAAGTTGGGAACCCATCTACTTCATGATCCAGCTCGGTCACTCTTAGGCTTATACCCAATGCATGCTTCATCCTGCCACAAAACACTTACTAAAGTATGATTGTTGCTGATCTATTAATAATAGCCAGAAATTGGAAACAACCTAGATGTCCTTTAACATAGGAATGAATAAAGAAAATGTGAAACATGTATACAATGGAGTATTACTCAGCCATTAAAAATGGCATCATGAAATAAGCAGGGAAATGAATAGAACTAGAAAAAAACCATCTTGAGTGGTGTATCTGCAGTATTCCCATCTACTTCAGGAGGAAGCTTTTCTAATGATGGCTGAACAAGGCACTGATCTATGAGTATAGAAGAATATTATTAGGAATCATTTTATCACTACATCTCTTTATCTTTTTTGACTCAGAAATACAAATATGTGTTTTCTTATATGTAGATATTAGCTGTCAAATTAATGATAATGAAGCTATAATCTCTAGACCCACAGAGGGTGAGACTAGAGGGAACAGATAGATTTTGTTAGGAAAGGGAATAAACTAGATGAATACTGTTGGATGGGTGACTGGAACAGGAGGGTCAAGTTGAGAATGGAAGAGGAGAGGGGGTTGTGTGAGGGATATCAGGGAGAGACAGCTAAAATTAAGGACCATTTGAGGGGTAATAGGGGGACCTAACACAGTAGAAACTAAAATACACACACACATACACACACACACACACACACACACACACACACACACACACACACACACACACATATGTAGGATACCAAAATGAAATTGCTAAGTAATGGAGAAGACAGAGTCTTGTCATCAAAAGAAACGTCCAGTATCAGTGTTGGGTTACGTCTAACTGAATTGTTGAGAAAGCGGTCTTATGGGAATCCCCAAACAGCCCAGGCTGTGGGCTACAGGTTGGTCTCCCCAACTGTCGCAAAGTCACATCACTGAAGACAATATTTGCACAACGCATTGAAAATGGAGAAGGTGAGACAGGACGTACATAGAACTTTCACTGTCGTATTCTGGGCTTTGATATTCTGCAAGGAACAAAACCTGAAAGTCTCCATAAATCGATGGAAAATGGACTCAGACTCAGCCCTATTTTGATTCAGAGAAAACAGGAGTTATTTTATCCTGAGGGTTCAGGTTATATTCTTTCACACAGGACAAAGTTTAGGGGATGGTCCCTTCAGTTGTCTGGCTTCTGTAAATGCCTTGACATCTACTGAACACATAAGTCTTTGGTCTCTGCCTGTACTCACCCAGGTTTGCATGGGGAGCACTGCAACAGCACACTGTTCCCAGGACCTATGTGGCTTCTCTCTTCAATCCTGGGGTATCAATCATCTCTACACTTCCTAAGCTCTTCTCACTCCCGTTGCTGGCATCCCTGCTGTGATGTTCTGAAGAAGTTCAAACTTTCATTCTAGCCAAAGATGAAGAACTATCTTCAAACGACTCCTGCTAGAAGGCTTGCCAAAGATCTTCAAGGCAGATGAGCACCAAGGAAGGGAAGCCAATGCAAAAGATAAATAAAACTCTGTTTCAATTCTTTTTCCCTCTCCCACAGTAATAAATTTGGGACTTAGATAGCTTTATCAACAAATACTCTGCCACAATTTCAAAATCAGGGAGAATAGAGAGAAATGAGCATGTGGAGGTGGAGACTTTGAAAGAAACATTTTGAAAATCTGATCCCCTAAAAGGATCCTCTCTTCAACTCTCATGGAACAATATGCACAGAGCAGTGAAATACAGTGAATCCTCCACTCTTAGCCTCACTACAGTAGGAATCCCTGGGTACCAGCATTGTACAGATCATTTATTTCTGCTGCCACCTGCCGGTACATGGTGTTTTCTACTGCACTGAGGAAGAGAGACAGGGGAGTGGAAGTGGTGTGTGTGTGTGTGTGTGTGTGTGTGTGTGTGTGTGTGTGTGTGAGA
>NW_004949117.1:2349224-2351544 GCF_000317375.1 Microtus ochrogaster | reverse complement strand
GAGAGAGAGAGAGAGAGAGAGAGAGAGAGAGAGAGAGAGAGAGGAGAGAGATATTTGTGTGAGAGAGTACTCATGCTTTATTTCATTGCGCTGAGCACTGAGCATGAGGTTTGATGCCTCCTTCAGCATCAAAATATTGGTAATGCTTCAAATATAAATTAAATTTTAAAACACTGAGTGGGGAGTGTATAAAAAGATCAAGTGGATACAATAAACAGCCAAAGTCAGTATATTGACACTAGAATAATATTTACAGTGTGGGGTTTTAGAAATATCTGTAACTACAATTCTTTTATATTTCCATATATAGGGCATTCTATGTGCCTCTACTTGTGGATGTAGTTTCAAAAGATACAGTAAATACAGAGTCCATTTGAACTACTAAGCACATGTTCTTCTTCAGTTCTCTTCCCTGTCTTTTTGTTTATCTAAACAAATATGAATAGTGATATGCAGTATAAAATACTATTTGCCAACAAGAAACAAGTTAATACATTATAAAAGCTAAAAATTACAATGACAACTGTCATACAGTAACTCTAATGTACAAAACATTAACATGATGTCAATTGGTGTTTATTCTGGAATTTATATGCTGAGAATTTTCATCAAAAATCAAAACAAATGAAACAGAGAATCGTATTGAGAAATATGTCACATATGTTCTTGACCATATATAGAGCTCAAGCTTAGACTATAAGAAGACTTTTTAGGGTCTCAAAAAGATCTTGAAGTTAGTAAGGGTTAAAATATTTATTACTACACTGGCATTATGGAAAACCAACCTCCCGTGAGTATTGTCAGCCACGCTCGATACAAGGAATGAACTTCAACTGACAGCATTGCAGCTGGTACTGAATGTTTAGCTACGTGTTTGAAGAACACAAATTGAGAGATTCCCAAGGTCATGAGACAGAAACAAATGAAGGTGTGTGATAAATTCATTCAGTGCTGCTATCTGAGTGGCATGCATGTGTCTAGAGAATGCAGTCAAGGTTCTACATATTAGCCACACTTTTATTTACAATAGACTGCAGTCTGAACTCGCTTATATGAAACAGGAATGGGATGCATTTCATACAGTCACAGCAACACAGAGAGACTTAGGATCTGGTGGGACGCCTCAAAACAGCTAAAATAAAGAAATGAGGATTTATATTGCTCATCAAGTCCTTTCACAATTCTTATTGGCTAGAATCTCCCTTCACAAGGAACCATGCATCTTCTCAATAGCTCTCTGACTTCTCATTCCCACCATAAGTCTCACATATAATTCCCAGGGAAAAGTTGATTGACTTGAGACAAGGAGCTACATTAGGATCAAAGAACTGAGGCCGGAGTAATGAGAAGTGATCGTGGATGGCAAGAACTCTGAATCCTACTTTCCTCAGGTATACATCAAATTTATCATATATTAAGCAGTGAACTAATAATAAATAGTTAAGAACTGCATTGTGGGAATTAAAGAGACATTGTTAGTAAAAGTGTTACCAATATTCTCTCTCATATGACTGGGTAAATTTGCTACAGACATACAATGGAATATTATCGAAGCTGGAAAAGAGACAAAAATTCTTCGACTGTGATTACACTTATATCTCTAGAGAACACTCAGGTGAATTGGGCAATCATAGGCTGAAGATTGTATGCATGCACTTTTATAAGGTTTCTAAGACAACCACACATCCAACAGAGTCTAGACTAGTAGCCATCAAGAAGCTAAGGGAAAGGGTATTTGTTGATCAATAGGTATAAGATATTACACCAAGTAGAGGAAAGGCAGAGATTTATTAGACACACCTGATCCCAAGGATGAAACGCCTTCAATTCAGATCCAGAGCCTGAAGCCATTAAGGGCAGGAGTTCAGTTAATAAATACAGAGAAACCAGAATGGTAAACTAAATGGGAAAAGAGTAAGACATCAGAACCTTCCCATTTGGGAGTGTTAGGGGGGAATAGGCCCATATAGTAAGACTAAGACAAAGGGACACATTTAGCTCAGTGATTATCCCCTTGAGAAATGAAAATTACTCGTAAATTGTAGCGTAGTGTCTGGTACCCAGAAGTCCTTTTCCCAAGGTCAGGCTTTTGGTTAAGGACCTCCATTCCCTCGGGCTTGAGGAAAGTTCCTGCTTGCTAAAGCAGTCTTTCTCCTTCTCTCTGGCAAGAGGAACTTGTGGCCCTTCCAGTAACAGAGGACAGGTGCCTATTGTCAAAGTCAATTCTAGCACTCGGGAGGCAGAGGCAGGCGGATCTCTGTGAGTTCGAGACCAGCCTGGTCTACAAGAGCTAGTTCCAGGACAGGCTCCAAAACCACAG
>NW_004949117.1:2346163-2349124 GCF_000317375.1 Microtus ochrogaster | reverse complement strand
GCCTGGTCTACAAGAGCTAGTTCCAGGACAGGCTCCAAAACCACAGAGAAACCCTGTCTCGAAAAACCAAAAAAAAAAAAAAAAAACAAAAAAAACAAAAAACAAAGTCAATTCTAGGTTCCTCACGTCCCCCTTTCTCCCACTTAATCCTATGTGCAATTCTAGAGTATAAAAGGTATATTTTTTTTCAATAAATGCTCCTGGTATCCATCCTGATTCACCCTCAGATCATGCTTGTTCAGCTCCCCCCCTGCACTTCCTCCTGCCCTGCCCCCACCGACTCCACACACTCTTTTTGGGACCTAAACCCTCACAAAAGTAGGTCTTCAGCACATTGACACAGAACTAATAGTCAACAGCATTGACTAACAACTCTCAACACTGCCTAAGAGTCAGCCTGAACTCCTACCTGAAGGAAGACTATTCTTTCAATAGGGAACAGGACAACTCTCTTGTGTGCGTAGACAGCATTTCAGCATCATTTTGAGTGCCACTTTGAACAATAAAATCACCACAAAAAAGAAGTATGTAAAAAATTTAAAATACAACTTTAATGTGCTTAGACAGATTCAGTGCACACCGTGACAGGTGAAATGGGGGAGACTATCATCTTTTTTTGATGAGCTAAGAACCTTCTCAGCAAGTGTCTCAATTCTTTTTTGAAATTCAAAAATTGTTTTAAAAATTATAAAGTTTAAAACCAGATGTGATTACAGTACAAATTCTTCGTATTTTTGTCAATGAACTGAGAATGTGACAAAAGTCAGTTTCCAAGTGGCACATTGGTTATCCAAGTCATGACGGCTTTTTACTGAATTAAATCATGTTTGCAGAAACTGAGAGAAAGAAGTTGATCTTTAAAAGCTGTGAGCTTTGAGTTAAAACAGTGGTGACTCATTTGTTTTAACACTGTACACAACCCCACAAGATAGGGGAAGCACTGTATTAATTTGAGATGCCAAATAAATTTCACATAGCAGGCCAATTGCCAAACATGAAAATTCACAAAGAATGATGTTCAGTTGGAACCTCCAGCTTGCTTCTACATGATCCAGAAAGACCCATTCCTGTCTCTTTCTCTCTCCAAACCCCTCCTGCTCAGAGAGTCTCCAAACAAAAAAAATGTGTCAAGAGTCCATCCACTTCTGCATTCCTGGTAGCTAGTGTAACTTCCTCCACAGCTGCTGCCAGTAGCCCAAACCTATGCCTAAGTGGTCAGCTGTTGACTACACTTGGGCACAAACCCAGCTTATGGTGGAATATCATCACCCCTTGCCTTCAACCTATAAAATCTCCCTTCTTTAGTTCAGAGGTGTGGCTTCTCCAACCTCAACCTTTGGCACTGGAGAACTTGTGAGAGTTGCTTTGGTCAAATAAACGTGTTGCTACACTTTTTCAGTTTGGCTTGACCTGGTTTACTGCATCGGTGGAGAAAGCTACTATGGGGTGAGGTGCAGAAAACACATGAAATGACAGCTGACTGTATTTAACGTCAGAGTCTCACACTTTTGGTCTCTTTTTGTGTTGGCTGTATCTTGTCTCTCTATCTGTGACCCTGTACCCCACCAGTTCTTTCTTCTTCACTCTCTGTTCCGTGGTAAGGTCAAATAACATGAAGTAGAAATTTTTACCTGAAATGTGAATGTCCAAGAAGTTCCATGGGCAGAAGAAAAAATTTCTAATCTCAATATATTAATTACCCACATTCAAATGTTTAGGTGGAAGTTCCACCCAGTCCCCTTCTCTCTCTCCAAACTCCGCCCACTCTGAGAAAGCCTACCAAGTGTTGATCCCATCACCTGAGATGCTCTATAACAAGTGTACAGGGTATTTAAGTCCATAGATCTGCCACGTGATTTCCCTCCTGCCTCCCCTGAGAGTCACGTGGCAGTTGCTTTGCTCTGTTGATTAAACCTGTTCTTATTAATTCAGCTGGGCTTGGCTTATGGTATTCGTGGAAAAATCCAAAACCGGGGATCCAAAAATACTTATCAGGAGGCATTGAACTCTGATGAGGACTATTGAATTTAACGTGTTTTCCACATATAGAGATAGTAAGAAAGCACTACAAAATGGCCATAGAGATTAACGACCACAACCAGACAAAATCTATCAGGCAAATAATGACTATGATTGTGGTGGTCTGAATAAGCATGGCCCCCTTATAATGAATGCTTAGTCACCAGGGAGTGGCACTATTTGAAAGGATTAAAAGAATTATGACTGTGGCCTGGTTGGAGGAAGTATATCATTGGGGGTAGACTTTGAGGTTCCAAAAACACAAGCCAGGTCCATTGTTTCCCTTTCTGCCTGTGCATCAGGATGTAGTTCTCAAACACTTCTCCAGCACTGTGTCTGCTAGACCTCTTTCCTTGTAACTACTCCTGTAATTATAATGGCATAAACCTCTGAAACTGTAAGCCAGACCCCGACTAAAGCTTTCTCTTAAAAGAGTCATCATGGTGGATATGGGATTCCACTCTGTATGCTGTGAATATGTTTTATTACCAATGATTGACAAAGAAGCTGCTTTGACCTATGGTAGAATAGAACTAGGTGGGAAAACTTAAACTGAATTTAGGAAAGAGAATGCAGGGAGAAGGCAGAGTCAGGCAGATGCCATGTAGCTTGCTGATAGGAACCTTACCGATAGGTCACAGTCTCATGGTGATAGATAGACTAATAGAAATGGGTTTATTTAAGATGTAAAAGCTAGCTATATGCCTGAGCCATAATCCAAACTTGTAATTTATAAACTTTCTGTGTGCTTATTTGTAACTGAACAGCTGCAAGACCAGAAAGGACAGAAGTCTCTGATTACAAAAGGGTGCCCATCGTGGGGCATGGATACATATAAGATGTAAGAAAGCAGTTTTTACAAAAGTGTGTTGAGGGATGTCAGCGGGTGGAAATTTGGAAAAAGCATCTATGGAGGTATGGAAGAAGAAGAAGAAGAAGAAG
>NW_004949117.1:2305956-2346063 GCF_000317375.1 Microtus ochrogaster | reverse complement strand
AGAAGAAGAAGAAGAAGAAGAAGAAGAAGAAGAAGAAGAAGAAGAAGAAGAAGAAGAAGAAGAAGCAGCAGCAGCAGCAGCAGCAGCAGCAGCACTGGACAGAAAGAAGAGTGAACCATTCTTCAACTACAGGACAAACCTTCAGTAATTTAACATGGAACCTGGAGTGTTTCTCACTAGAGTGCCCATATGAGACAGAAATAGTCAGGCCTACCATTCCATGACTGGCCTACCCTTCGATCCCAGGCCTAGCCTACCATGACAGGTCTACCTTTTCATCCCAGGTCTGTGCTTCCATACCAGGCCTACTCTTCGCTCCCAGGTTACCCTTGCATCCAAGGCCTACCCTTCCATTCTTTAGTCACCATAGCAAGATGTATGCTGTCCCAAGAGCACCAAGTGTAGAAAGAACAGCTCTCTGAGACTGAAATTGTCCCTGAACATGCTGACAGAGCTAAACAGGATCCAGGTATTGGGTCATGAATCCTATGTCCTCATCTCTATTGTGGGGAATTAACTGGAGGCAGCTGGGAAAAGTCTTTTCTGTAGAAGCAGATGTTTTATGGAAGCACACGTCCTTCCTCTTCCCTTCCCATGACTCAATTTATTCTTCTCTTTCTAAAATAATGGCCATGCCCAAGGTAGGAAATACTGATCTCATCTTCCCTCAAAATTTGCCGAGATATGCACTACTGACATGTTACTATAGAAGGGGATATCAAGGCTAAGAAGGACATCCTGGGAAGGGTCATTTATTTTCCATAATTTCCTTTCCCAAATGGAGAAAGGCAAGTTCTTCATGAATGAAATAATGACCTGGAATACTATGCCTTCTATTTGGTTGAAAGATTGCTACATGCTTGGTGAAAGTTCTGCACCATAGAAAAGTAAGAGATCCTGCATGTGGTCCTTGGCACGATGTGGAGAAAACCCTAGCACAACCCATTACACTATGAAATTTTATAGACCCTCATTGGCCCCTACAAGGAGCCAAAAAATCATGCCCATGTGAGTAATTGGGGAACTGACTGCATCCTTCTGTGAAGCTATTTTCCAGGAATACAGAGACTACTATGATCCTGACTACTGCAAGAGAAACAAGGAGGGAAGGTGAGTCATCCTATGTTCATGCTATAAATTTTAAGTGATGAATTTAAAATGAGAAGAAAGTAAATGATTGTTCACATTGCATTAGGTACCAAGTGAACATTCACATGTGTATCCTACCAATAATGCAAAATAAAGACATCCACAGGCGTCATCCTCAAGCCATTACTCACAGGATAAACAGGCTAATGCATAATGATAAAATCAGCCTTCAGAAACAGTCCCGGAGAATTGCTCAGGCGAGCAGGCAACAGTATTTTAAGAGTCATGACATGGATAAATAACAGTATTTTCTAACTTTATGACACAACAAAAGAGACAAAAATAGCTGAGAGAGAGAGAGAACAGAAGAGAACACAGCCACTATCAGGCAGCTCAGTGGCACTAAGCAGCAAACACACAGATCTAATTCAATGTGTACCAATCTAAATTGTCAGTGATAAAACTGTGTATCTTAGATGGTTATGTCAATTTTATAGAAAATTTTAAATTAAATTAGTTACTAAAGAGGTAGCAAGTAGGATATTTGTGCACTGTGAAGCTGTATTGCTGTGACTGGTGCGATAAAAAGCTGAATGCCCAACATCTAGGCAGAAGAGATAAGCAGGCAGGACTTCCCAGCAGAGAGAAAACTCTTGGAAGAAGAAAGCAGGGTTGCCAGCCCAACAGGAAGGAAGCGGAAAGGGCAGTACAGAGTGGTGGTAACCCAGTCACATAAAAGAACATAGAATAAAAGATATGGGTTAATTTAAGTTAGAAGAACTAGTTAGGAACAAGTCTAAGCTAAGGATAAGGTGTCATAATTAATAAGTTTCTGTGTTGTTTTTTTTTTGGGGGGGGGCGCTGCTGGCCCAAAGAAAAATCCATATATAGGATAATGCAAAAATACATTTACCTAAGATTCTGAACATTATAAAATAACACTAGTGTTATGTGATTTTTATGAACAAATAAAGATAACAACAAAGTTTACTTAAAGGTCATATAAGAAAATATGTCGCTCATCCCCCCATCTCCCCAGTGCACAGAGAAATAAAGCAAGAATAGAGGGGTCACATGACACAGAAGAGCACCACACATATGCTCCCATACCCCTGCTTTAGAAATCCAACCTGAAACGAAGTAGTTGAAAGTTTGGGTACCAGGTTGGATGGAGGTAAAAGAGATTGCTGCTGGGAGGGAAAGGAGGAATTCAAATCACTAGCGATTACTGAGAAAATAAATCACATAATTATGTCTCAAATTTAGCATATGCACACTCAAAAAGTAATCCTTAAGTCAAAAGAGTCCTGTTACTTTTATTCCACAGTCTAATACTTAATTTTATGAACGGCCAACATCATTTTAGATTTACACGAATTGTAGAGTTTGTGCTAGATCTACGCAGACAAAACACTTTAGTTTTTTCAAAACTTTAAATGAGATGAGTCAGTAGCTATGGAAATAGATGATATTTATGATATCTAGCTGGAGAAATGTAAAGTCTAGAAACAACTGGACTCACAGGGACATCATGAAATATAGCATCAGTACAACCCTTGTTGTGACTTATCTTCATCATTTTCACTGGAGTTGGCATAACTAAGGAAAGATGAAGACCACTGTGCCCACAGGCTTATGAACACAAATATTTAAAAGAATTTGATAACAATATTCCTTCTAACATAGTTCCTCGCTCTTTTCATGTGCCGAGTGATTCAAAATAAAATGTCAAAAATAGACCTAAACCTTTCCAGTCTAGGAAATGCTTTCATGCAAATATTTTTATTCCATTGAGTCTAAAAACTTATAAGATATCATGCAAGAAGGTGAGAACATAAAAATAGTTTTCTGTTGTAGGAAAGTATCACATTTTGATTAAATACGACATCAAAACCAACCCAGTTCTAAAATTAGATCATTTAATTCAAACCCGGGAATCAGAAGGAAAGGGTGTAACTCAAGTCACAAAACAAATTCTGAATATTTCAATGTCCCTCTATATATGTTTCCATAAAACAACCATTCTCAAAAGTTACCCTATGCATTTTACATTCTCTAAGAAGCTCATAAACCCGGAGGCTGGTCAGATTGCTTCAGTGATTAAAGTGCCTTCCCCGGGAGCATGAGAGCTGAAATTCAGATACTCAGAACCCATGGAAATATCAGGTGGGCATGGTGGACACCCTGCTGTATAAGTTAACTGATTCAGGAAATAGCCAGGCCAGCTTACAGATAAACAATTATATTTTTACTTATTATAAAGGGAGACTCACACCATAAGAATGGGAGGTCCAAGTTCCGCTGTGTCCCACGGGAAATCACCCAGAGAGAGCTAGCACCTGATCCCTCCCAGCTTTTCTTCCTGGGCTCCAGGTAGCCATGCCTTAACTAGGTTCCACTTCTTAAAGATGATTGGATAACAAAGCTTCCCCCATCACCCTGCAATTCCTTGGAAGACAGAGACAGAGAATGGGTCATCAGAGAAGGTGATGACTTGTGAGCTCTGGGCGTGATTGAGAAATGCAGCCAGGAGGACTAATGTAGAAGACGGATGGAAGAGAATTCCCAACAACTGAGGTGCCCACATGCATATGCACACACATGTCCATATGCATGTCTACACGCATGTGCATTCCCACACATGTGTATATATGTGGATGTCTGCACACACACATGCACACACACGCTCATACACACAGAATAGAAAATGGGTAACTGTAAATTCTGATACCTATCACATTTAAGTGTACATTTTAATCAATCAGAAGGTGCTAAGGAAATGAATGAACTAGATAATCCTCTGTCTCACTCAACACACTTTAATAATTAAGAAAGCTCATGATAAGGTGAAGTGGATAAAGCAGTATCATGGAATTTATGGTCTAAAAGAGAAAACAGATATTAAGCAACCACTGATAAAAGGCCCCCAAAACTTAGTAGTTAGTATAAACATTCGGAAATCCCACTGGTAGGGATAAGTCCTGGCTTTCTCCAAGCAAAGAGCTTTGCCATAAAAAAACATTCAGCCTCGAAAGAGTGACTGTCTGGAACACAGTAAAATGCAGTATGAAATGGCTGCTATCAGCAAGCATGGCAATGGCCAGGAAATAAATATACAAAGCAAGGTAACCTGATCCTGGCCTATGTAAAGCATGAAGTCAAACCTTAAAAATAACATTTCATAGTCAAATTGGGTGTGTCTACTATTTCTGTTCACCAAATCTACAGGTCATACTTCATTTTATTTGTTCATGCAGCAAGGATTTGATGAGGTTCTTGCATGTGGCTGACTGTAAACATGTTTCCACTATCCATGGGAATGATAATACATCTTGGGGGATACTAATAATAATACCCATAGACTCAATGGGTACTCAAATATAAGTGATGATCTAAGCAGATCCTAGACTTTTTGTATAAAATGAAAAGGATTTCAGGATGTGTGTTTCCTACTAAATTCACTTGCCACTTAGAAGTGACCAGACTGCTTACTCAAAAAGCAAATTTCTTCTGATTTCTTCCACTCATACTACTGACGAACTCATTAAAAAGTTTACAAGACTTTAATTCTTAAAGACTGAATAGAAGTATCATTAGAAAGTATAAATCCTGCATAAAACATGCCATAACTAGCCACCCATGTATCATCTGTGGCACTCAGATTCCCATTACTATGATAAAATATTGGAGATGATTAACTGATAAAGTGAAAATGGGTGGAGCTTTTTGCTTGTAATTTTGGAGATTCTAGTTTACTATAGGATAATTTGTTGCTTTAGTTCTTTGTGGTGGCAGTAACAGAATATAGAATGGCAAAGCAAAACTGCTTTAACTCATAAGTCAGGAAAAGTAGAAAAAAACAGGGATAAGCAATAGCAGTACCCAAAATCCACTTTGTGAAGTAATCTCAGTATTCTAAGGATTTCCCACAATCTCCACCTCTATTGAATAAACATATAGACACTGTAGTATAGTTTCAATAGCTCCTGGTCTTAGACTCTGTTTCATTTTCTTTCTCAGGCAATGTCTCACCACATACAAAACGCTGGCCTCAAACTGATGCTCTTTCTTTCCCAACCTACAGAGTGCTAGGATTATAGGTGTGAACCACCATGCATGCCTGGCTTTGGTCTTTGATTTATGATAACCTTTCTTCTTCCATTCATTCAAGTATTTGTTAAATATTTTTATGTGAGTTTCTTGTTGGTTACGGGCATGATTATTCCAACCTGTTTAGGTTCGTTGTGCCTTTATGGAAGCATTACTCTCATTTCCCCTTATCAAAGGGAGACTGGCTGGCCCTAAATCCCATGCACTCAAGAAACTGAAGCCATCAGTTCAAAGACAGCAGTGCAAAGCTATGGGACTCACCACAGTGTTCTGGAATGAGCTAAGATTTTTTAAAAAATGGTTTTCTTCCCCCTTTGAGCTACCAATAACTGCATGAGTGAGTGAAATCCTCAGCAGAGCCCACCAACCCAGACTCTACCCAGAAGCAGAGCCATCTGGAGCCAAAGTGTGATATTATAGAAAAGAATAGTTGACAGAGAAAATCTGAGATACTGTTGATTTTTCCTATGGGGTGAGCACAAACTCGGCGGAGTGAAACAAGTGTATTCTTTTCACAAGTGGCTTAGATAGGGGTCCAATTGCTGTGAGGAAACACGATGGCCAAAAGCAACTTGCTGAGCAAGGGTTTATTTGGCTTATATCCTAAATCACAGTCCATTGAGAGAAACTGAGAAACTCAAAAGGGATAGGAAGCTGAAAGCAGAAGCAGGAGCTGATGCAGAGGCCATGGAGGAACGCTCCTTACTAGCTTTCCGTGGTTTGCTCATCCTGCTTTATTATAGAAGCCAGGACCACTAGACCAAGGATAGAACCGGCCAAAATGGGTTGGGCCTTCCCACATCAATTAGTAATCAAGCAGATGCCATACAGGCTTGCCTACTGCTCAGTTGACAATCCTTCCTCTCAGGTGACTCTAGTTTGTTGGAAGTTGACATCAAACTAGCCAGCACAGCAAACAAATAAAATTTCTCCAGTCTGTCTTTCTACCTGGTGGCAAAACAATGAGTAAGAAACACCTTTGTGTATTTTTCCTTTTTTCTCCTTCTCTGGGTCAAATGTGAGAAGTCATCTGCCACCAGCTCTCCCCTTGCTGTCACCCTGAAGCAGACTTCTTCCCTAACAGATCCCTTTCCTACAGGCTCCTTTCTGGTCCTCCAGATCCTCCATCTTTCTCTTGACAAGCGCTAAGTGTCCTTCAAAACTCTTTTTGTTTCTGACCAGACAAACCAGAGAACCATTCCAAACAAAATATTACTTGGACACTTGGATGTTACAGAATAGCTCCTGAAGTTGGAATGTACATTAATGACATAGGCATCCTCTCTTCTTAGGCTGCATGCACCCACAAAAGTTCATTTTCTAATAAATCTCGACCCTAGAACTTGTCTCATTATTGGGATTTATGTATATCTAGGCATCTACTCTCTGTGTGTTGGGCCAAAATTATTTCAGGGCCTATACCTTGAGGTCTGTAGGACAGAGAAAAGCCTGGCTCAAGTTTGAGAGAACCAAGTGAGGATGAGATAACAAAATCTAGATAGATGTCCCTCCAGCAAGAGGGAGGGCTGGGCTGTCTCTCATTGGCTGGAGGTACCTTCACATCACACAATGCCACGTAACTTATATAAGCTGATACTCACAGTAATAAACTGAGTTCCTGCTTTTGAGTTGACTCCCTATCACGCCAGATTGACCTGCATTGTTGGGCTGGTGAATAGATAGACAGCGCACTCACCTTTCCCTGGAGTATAAGGAAGCTAAGGAAGCCTGGCATCTCTGGTCTCATTTCTAACTGGCTTTTCTTTGTTTTGAAGCCTGGAATAAGATAACTATTTTTATATTCTGCTATAGCCTTCCCAAGTCTTTATTATCACAAACGTGGCCTTTTGAAACTAAACAACTGGGATTGAAATAATAACACCTCAGTACAGTTCTGAACTGAAGCACAAGAATGGAAATAGTATCCTGATAAAAACAAAAATAAAGAAAATGATCTGCTTTCCACTCATCCAGCAAGTGGTTCTGGCGTTTGAGGGATGGAAAAAACATAAACAAGAATAGCTACATGAAAGTTCATTATATTTTTCATCCCGTGAATTTTATCTATGTTTTCATTATTTGAGCCGAGAAGAATGTCATTTGGCATCAAAATAATAGCTCACAATGCAAAGACATGCAGGAATGAAGTTGTGGAAAGCTATTAAAGGAAATTAAACCAAAAAGAAGCTTAATCAGATTTGTAAGTTTTAAAGAGATTCCTCTGGCTCTTGCATAAAGGAGAGTACCTTAGGCAGAAAGCCTGGAGTTAGCGCTCAAGTGTGAGTGATCAATTACATCCAGAGGTGGGAAAGCAGGAGGGCTGGGCAGAGAAGATAATGGAAAGCAAACCACTTATTTTCTTGATGGGTTGCTGTGAGAAGGACAGGGCTGTTTTCCTGTCAGCTGATCAGGAGCCAGCAACAGAACCAGAATTAGGAATCAAGACACTCAGCTGGGCCATGGCGTTGCTATGAAATACTTACAGCTAAGTCTGTTTAGATCACACACACACACACACACACACACACACACACACACACACACACGTAAAATGATGATCATAACATAATGTGAAGTATTTTAAATAACAAAGGAATTATGAATTTAGCATTTGACCACAAGTAATATGACACTGGCAAACAATTCAAAATAAAATGTATGAAAGCCGTCACTTCTGCTTTTGGTTTTTGAAAATCCCTTGAGTCGACAGGTAGTTATCTTAAATAAAAACCACTACTTTTCCTTTACATCAATAAATTCAAGAGCAGGTATGTTCAGATGGAGACTATAGGACAAATGTAAGCTTAAACACTTGGTGAGAAACCAACCCAAATGTGGTTGGTAGAAGCTGACTTACATCCTGAGGAAGCATATGAATTTTATGCTTTTATAACTTGTCAAATACAAACAGTTAGGAAGGAACCAAATGGGTGCTGACATTTGAATGGCCCCAGGGCTGTTTATTTCAGCTTAGTAGGACAGAAAGCATTCATGGAGATATCATTCGTGCGTCTCCCTGCAAAGAAAGAAAGGTGGGCACTAAGACAATCCCAAGCATTAACACCTATGACAGAATAATGAACACTGACTTTTCACTCCTTGGCTCGTTTGAGTCTATCTAAGTTTTTGTTTCCGGTTTGGAACTTACAATCACAGGGCCAGAGAGATAGCTCAGGGGTGAAAAACACTTCTGCTCCAGTTCAGTTTCCAGCACTTACATGGTGGCTCACAGTCTTCAGGAACTCCAGTTCTAAGTGATCCAATGCTCTCTTCTGGTGTTTATGGGCACCAGACATGCACACAACATACATACATACATATGCCTACATATAGATATATATAAATAAAACAATAGAAAATCCTTGGGATAACCTTAAGTATCAGATCTCAAAGTTGGTCCGGTTTGAGGACAAGCATCCTATGTCCCACTCGTTTTATGCAAGATTTATTCTGCATTTATTTCCTTTTGTGTTTCTTTAAAGAAAATACTTTTTTGTAAAAACACATAATATACTCACTCCTCTAAGTATATATGAATTGCCTTCCTTTTTGATCTATTCTAAGCACCTGACAAGAACTCATTGAGGGAGAAAGGCTTGACTTCTCTCTGAAGGTTTGAGAGGGCACAGTTCATCACAGCAGTCAGAGAATAAAACAGGGAGGTGGGAGTCACACTGCATCTACCATCAGCAAGCAGGGAACGACGAAAGAGGATGCTCCATCCACTTCCCTCTTCACTCGAGCCAGGAGCCCCACCTCTAAGAGCTGGTCCATTTGGAACGGACCTAATCAAGATTAATCTCAGTCGCCCAATCTAAAAGTCCCTCATAGACAGCCCAGACATTTGTCTCCAAGGTCTGTCAAGTTGACAATATGATCACATTGTGATGGTTATCTCACAAAGTACAAAGCACTTTCCAGCCCCTTCAAGCAATGAAAATCATTTTGTTGCACTCCAATGTGCATGCACTGATATCAATTTCCAGCATTTCTGTGAAACTCTGACCCTTGTCCACATGGCCTCTATTTCTCCCATTTGGGGAGTTCCTGCGGGGTATGGAATGCCCCCACTGAGAGAGCATGTCCACAACATTTCTCAGCAAAACATGGCCAGGAACCAAGAAAACAAACATATTTTTAAAAAAAGCTCAGCTGAAGCGCTTTCAGACCCAACACCAGATAGTTAGACTCCTTTAAAGCCTGCTAAGCTTTTAGAGAATCCCAGCTTTACCTGTCCCTGGACTTGCATGTTTAAAACATGATTTATAGCCACCCCAAGAACGACAAAGTAAATTGTACAGCAGTTAGCATTGGTCCTCAGAGAGGACCGGAACAATCTCCTGACTTTAGGGATTGGAAGGACAGAAAAGCCTGGAGAAGAGGAATCCAATGGGAAGTTAGTACCACCCAGCGACCAGAAAGAGCTCAGCACCTAATTAAAGCTGCCAAAAGGGAAGGAACAGCTTTCCTGGAATCAGGTGTCATCAGTCTGTGGGGTGTCGTCACAAGCAAAGGCTGTGGAAATTGATAACTTGGTCTTTTAGAAAATCTTCACCCTAAAATTTGGTAACCAGAGGATGAGAACCTGCTACTTCCTCAGTCCGTGAGGCTGGATGCCTCAACAGATGGAGTCATCCCATAGAGACTGTGTCGCACTGGCGACGCCATGAACGCGTTCGGTCCGTGAGGCTGGCTGCCTTAGCAGTGCCAGTCTGGCAGAGAAACCTAGATTATTGCAGAGCCGCTGGCCATCGGTCAATGATGGAGGCCTGGAAACGTTTGTTCTGGTGTCAGTGCAGAAATTAGCTACAGCAGCAACATGGTAAAATCAGTTAGCAGCAGGAGGAAGCCAGGCAGGCCATCAAAGGAACAACAGGCAAATAATTTCCCTTCTTCCATCCCTCTTTTATCTGGGTTGCTACCAGAAAATGCCACCTACCCTCAGGGTGGGTCTCCCACACTGATTAAGGCAACCAGGTAAGACCCCCTGCTTGGGTGATTCCAATTTGTGCATTCACAATTCCAATTAACATCACCCTAAGAAAAATAGCTACCACGTGTTTCCTCTCACAGGTGGGACCTCATGTTTGTACCTAGACTACAAAAGTGCAAAAAAACATTGGAAAACAAAGAGGGCTAGTCAGAAAAGGAGGGTGAGGAAAGAGAAGGTAGGAGTGTGATGTAGACAGGCTTAAAGTAAGTATACATTATACTTGAACGAAAATGTCGATTTAAAATAACTCACCTTGTCCAGTGGGCTAAACATTCTGGTACAGTTCAGCTGGAGGCCTTTTTCTCAGCACCTCTCTTGTGACTGCAGTAGAGTTCTCGGAACGGACTTTGGGGGCCCCGGGATTTGATTTTCTCATTCACTTGAGCAGTTGCCGCCCAGCTTCAGATCTACATTAGCTGTAAGACTGAGGCCTCAGTTTTGCAGCATGCCTCATGAACATCATCACAGTGCGGCGTGCAGCAAAACGTCTGACTCTTTTAATAATGAGGGTAAAAGGGGAGGGGAGAGAAAGGGAGGGAAGCAGAGGGAAATATATAGCTCAATTAAAAAATAAATAAATAAATAAATAAATAAATAAATAAATAAATAAATAGATAAATAAATAAAAATGAGAGTGAGGTGGAGACAGGGGGACCAGGGGTGAAGAAGGGGGGGAGCATGATGGAAACCTGCCTTTTTATAACCCAATCTTAGGAACAATGCCCCATCACTTTCTCATTATTCTGTTTCTTAGCAAGTGTGGGACCAGCCCACCTATAAGACCAGCTCACCTACAATAATAGGAAGAGGTGGCAAAGATATTAATGATGGCAAGAGGTGTTCGCTGTGAATATCCCAAAGGCTGCCACCCACACATGTTTGTAGTGGGGTGAGTACTTTTAAGCCACCATACTGCTTGAATTCACACCTTACCTTTATCATTTCCCTGGGTGTGAGAGCTTCGAGGAAGTATCAAAGCATGCGGTTCCCAGTTCCCTCCTCTACAAAACACGGTTGGTAATAGGGATGGCCCGTGTTCTGGAGATGCTAACTGAGATTATGTGAATAACCAGCCCTAAAATATAGAGCTGTACTTTGCACACTACAAGTATTCAGATAGCATTAGTCGCTATTATTTTAATAATTATATCAAACTGGACGTGTCCCCCTTCGGCTCAGCACGTACACCTAAAAGGGCAGCGCCACTTTTTTCCATTGTGAAAATAATGTGACACTGGGAGATGGTTATAAAAGAATCCAAAGCCACAGTCCTTCTAGGCGAAGCTGAAGAGCATCACCTCTGTTGGCACTGGGCAGTCTCCACCTCAATTTTGAATACCTGAAGTTTCAGCCGAGGAAGCAGTGTTTCATTTCTGCTCCTCTCCCTTGACCTCTTATCCTGATGTCACAATAGCGTACTGCCCCAGGACCAACCTTCACTGTGCAGTGTGGAATGAAACCAACTACCCTGGCTGACGGTGCTCTGGCTTTAGCTCATAGATGTCAAGTTTTATTTACCGCTCCCCCTCGGTAGATGGTACCAACACTATACACACAAACTTGCCACAGATAAAAAGACTCACATAGACTTAGAGACTCAGACATAATTCTTAGACATAATAGTTATCACTAAAACCACCTAAAATTCCATAGCAATGATTATCAATAATAAACACCCTCAATGATTTTTTTTAGAAAAGAGTTCTTTAAATCTCCATCTTGGCAAGCTGTATTACTTCAGAAAGAAAGAATCCCACCACTTCAGGAACTCACTTTGCTTGGTCATCTGAGCTCAGGGACACCATATATACATGTCCTGATAACGAATTAAATTCTTTATTACAATCACCTACTGTCCTCACCTCTGGTAGGGCAGTTATATCCCCTCAAACCAAGTTGGTCTATAAGACCCACTCTACCTTTTGTCCGGGCATCCTTTTCTGAGAATAGCCCCTAACTTTCAGCTCAAAGGAGGATTTCAAGTTGCTGTATGAAAGAGATGGTTATTGGTAATGAGGGATGGGCTAACCTTTTTTTTTATTTTTACTGTTATAATGAAGCTATAAATTCTAGTTTAGGTTCAGCTAGTATGCCTTCTAGCAAAGAGACATATTAAAGTGCAAAAGATTAACCTGAGAAACACAATATACCACAACACCTCCTTAACATTGAGTATCGTTGGGAAACAGCAAGATGCTCAAAGCCTGGAATCTGTAGAAGATTATAGGAAATTAGAGGAATAGGGGATCAATAAACCCCTAATCAAGTAGCAATGTTCAAAGAAGCAAATGATAGACTTAGCTTCAGAGGGAGAGATTCTTCACCATGAATGAGTATCATGAGGCCTCTTGGTTGTTTGGTTACAACTTTTTTTTGGAGTTTTATCAAAGGAGTTGAAAGGTTTTTTCAGTAGCCCTTCAAGGCTGGGACCTCCAGAGTAGGCTCTGAAGCTGGGCCAGTCCTGCAACCCATGTTCGTTCTGGTCTCAGATGAATTTCTAGCTACCTTTCCCACTCCTGTTCATATTGCACTGGCCTCAAGCTATCTGATTTAGGATCTTCCTACTATGTGGACCGATTCTCTGCTTATCAAAAGAATATTAAGGGTCAGACAAGTTCTTACAAATCAGGCTGTCCAACGTCTTTTGCCAGTTACAAAATCCTTAAGCATCTCTTATAGGACATTCATTAATTGTAGGAATTCCGTGGTTTTTGTCTTTCCAACATTCTTTCTCTTGTCTTGGGTTTACTGCCCCCCTCATTTCATTCCGAGGAACTCTATCACCTGCAATATCATTTTACATTCCTCCAGTGAGGTTGACTCCAACTGACCTAAGTGGTAGATGTGACTTTTCATTGGTCACAGAGGCCGTCATTGAGAAGCATTTCATCTCCAAGCCACGGAGATAGTCTCAGGGTGTTGGAGTGGCTCATGCCAAATGAAACAGAGCTAATCCTGTGAATATTTCTGGAATTTTTGCAAAATAAAAACTCTCTTTTCTCTGGGGTTGCTAATCAGACAGGATCCAATCCTGGAACTTCCGGGAGCCACATTGCTTCCTTTTGGAGATGGCAAGATTGAGAATGAGGCCAGCTCAGACAAACAGGCTGTGGTCGGAGCAGATATTGGTCCTGTGGACAGTGTGTGATTACCTGGACTTAGCCATGCTCAGACAACTCGGTGAGATAAACCAGAACATTCCCCCTGGGACCGAAGGCAATTTATAATGGATTTAGATCCTATAAAACCAAAGCCACCAATTTGACTTCCCCAACTTCAATGGCAGAAGGTTGTTAGCTCTTGCTTTAATAGTCTAGAGAGAGTGAAACCTGCTTTCCAATGGATTGTGAATCTTGGCTTGGATGCCCAGTTCTGTCTTGTGTGGAGTGAAACCTGCACCATGTAATCTTTGTACTCCCAGTGCTTCACTCGATTGTTAGCCAAGTTCCCTTGATAGCTGGAGAACAAGTAAAAAGCTATAATTTTATATATTAAAGTAACACAAAACAAAAATTATAAAGGAAAAAGATGGCATGGGGAGAGGGACACAATAGTATATATAATATGAAGCTCTTCTTTCTTCATGCTTCGCGTGGTAGGGCTCTCAGACTCCTAACAACAAACCCTGGTTCTCTGATTCTATTGTGTTCAAGTGCCTCATAGAAACAAGGCATGAGGGGAACTCAGTCACTTCAGATACTAACCTAGAAATCATACTGTGAGAGCCTTGTCATCATTACACATCTATTGGTCTTTGTAATACTTAAATCTGTAGTCTCACTTAGGCTACCAGGCCATCCTATTCATTCTTTTGGTGAATGTTACTTGTACAAAATACTGTTCAATTGTGACATCTCATCTATGCAAATGTTACACTTCCATAATGTTCACCCTCCCTATGGCCTTGCTTAGCTACTCTTCCACTTTATTTTTCCTGAAATTGCCCCTTCTATTTTTGTCATCTCTACCTTTACCTAGGATTCACATATGAGAACAAAATATGTGATGCTTGTCTTTGTGTGTTTGGCTTTTCCACTTAGCCTAATGATCTCCTGTTCTATCAATTCCCCTGAATACAAGATGAACTCACTCTTCTTTGTACACGAATAACATTAGATTGAGTGTACAGGGTTGTGTACAGTACACATTCTTTGTGACAGTCACTAGCCTGATTCTGAAATCTGGATGTTTTCAGTAACACTATTCTAAACATGGGAAAGGAGGTGTCAAATGTTGTATGCTGTTTTGAGTCCTTTGAGTATGGATCAGGAAATGACATATCTGGATCATATAGTTTTCTATTTTCAGTTTTTGTGGGACTTCAGTGACAGTGCCCATAGTGGCTGAGCTACTTTTTAATCCCATCAACAGTATAGATGCCTCCTATATCCCCAACATCCTCACCCACATTTGCTGTTGTTTTAATGTATTGATGATGGTCATTCTGGCTGTGGTGAGATAGAATTTTATTTGCATTTTTGATGGTAAAATCTGTGAAACTTTTCTTTCACTATTGGACATTCTAAGATGTTCATTTGCTCATTTGTCAATTAATTGGTTTACTTGTTCTTTTGTATTTGTTAAAACTTGTTTTGTGTTCTAACAAATACCTATTTTGGAGAACATTCTAGGAGATTATGGAGAGACTATATATTAAGTAGTTGCTGAATGAAAGTTTTGTACCTGTCTGCTAAAACTGTTTAATCTATAGTGTAATTTAAATTTGTTTTTTTTTTTGTTTCTTTTTTTTTTTTTTCGTTTTATTTTTTTTTTAATTGAGAAAAGGAAAAAAAACAAGTTTCCACCTCCTCACCACTCCTGGGAATATACCCAAGAGATGCCCTAGCAAACGACAAGAGCATTTGTTCAACTATGTTCACAGCAGTATTATTAGTAAAAGCCAGAACCTGGAAACAACCTAGATGCCCTTCAATGGAAGAATGGATGAAGAAAGTGTGGAACATCTACACATTAGAGTACTACGCTGCGGTAAAAAACAATGACTTCTCGAATTTTGCATGCAAATGGATGGAAATAGAAAACACTATCCTGAGTGAGGTAACCCAGACCCAAAAAGATGAATATGGGATGTAATTTAAATTTGAAATATTCTTAATTTTGGGGTAAGCAGCTTTTAATGACCTATTGAAGAGAATCTATTATTGAAATATCACTGTGTTGACCCTATTATCTGTTCTTCTGTCCCTTTATGTCTAACAGTGTTGTTTTCCTTATTTCTCTAGAACACTGAATGCAGTAGAGACCAGTGGCTCTGCACCTATAACATTATATCTTCATGATATATTGCTCCATTTACCAATGTGTGATGGCCGTTGTTTCTTCTGATCCAGTTTGGTTTGATGTCTACTCCTGGATTGTACTGTACCACAAGCCTCCACAACAATTTCCTATTCCTTATGAACCCATGCTCTAGACAGCAAGTTCAGAAGTCCGGATTGCAAGGATCTGCCTTCATGCATCTCAGCTGGCCTATCACTTCATCTTAGGGAGCTCCAGATTGGTTGAGGACTTGGTGACTTGGACTTCATTACCTGAGATACCTTATCTGTGTTGCATAGGCTCTAAGTTGGCCTGAGCCAAATTCATTCTTACAGTGGAGGCAGAGCACAACAAAAGCAGAAAAATGCAGTTTGAAGACTATGCTTGATAGTGGTGCAACATCACTCTGCCATGCTCTGTTAACCAACCCAAGTTAAAGGCAGCCAAGGCCAAACAGCAGGAAAGGATTTAATCTATTAATTAACAAAACTTCACATTTGTACTGTGGGGTACATGGATGTAAAGTGGATAACTGTGATAAATTTACTATAAAACCCCCTCTGTTAAGTACGTGAACACTGGCCCCTTATCACAGACATTATTTTGCTAAAATATCAATAGCCAAAATTCTATTTATGTTTGTGCACCAAATATTTTTGAAACAACTACCATATGTGTCGGAATTACACATGCACCCCAAAACATATATAGAGTGTGCACGCTAAGGTCGACTTAGTGAACACTTATCATTTGGGGAAAATGCTAATACACATTATATTTTCAACCCAAATTGCAAGACTTTATTTTTTTTTAAAAAATCAGTTATCTCTTTCAGAACCATGAACATAAAAATTCCCAGTTTTGACTAGAACAGTTCACTTGTCAGCCTGGGGCTACTCAGATCTTCAGAAAGCAAAGTTGGACAATAATGGAAGCTTGGTCATATTAGAAGTCAGTATTTGGTATCTGGTTGGTTTCTTTCCCAGCGTCAATAATCATGCCATCTGAATCCTTGCTCTTCCTTAACTTTGCCACTGTTTACCGTCTGAAGGTTTCTAAAATGGCATCGCATCCAACTCGACTACTAAAATAAATGGCTAAATCAGCTTCCTAAGCAGCAGTAGGGTTAAGGGTAAAATTTAGATCTCCTCTCCTCCATCCTTTCCCTCTGCTCATGATCAGATGCCCGTTTGTTTGATCTTGGACCACAGTCTCCTCTGCCCGGGCACTGTGACTCATCTTAATGAACTGAAGAACCTTAGTGGACACACACGAGTACTGTAGGAGTTCAAGAAAGTTCTATAGAGGACATGGAGAAAAAATATAAGTCACAGATAGGATGAAAGGAAGAGGAGCATTGGTTTTCTGTGAGGCAAGTCAAAGTGGCTGCAAGGCCGTTCGTAGAGAAACGAGGGAAATCACAGCGGAAATCAAGTACTTGGTTTGGCCCGACGAGTTTGTGCAACATTTTACATGTCTGGTTGATAGTCTGAGCCAGGAAACTGTGGATCTGAGATCTAGGATGGAGAGCGCACTGATTCATTCCTTCTAACAATAAACAATACGCAAACGCTTATGAACAGAGAGCACCTGTTGTGCTTTGCCAATAAGGCTTGCTAGGAAGGACAAGACACGCCTGCTGTCCTGCTTACTCTTCTACCCCTGGGAAGAGACACCGTGGCCAAGCCAACTCTTACAAAAGCTAAAAAGCATTTAGTTAGTTTTAGAGGGCTAGTCCTTAGTCAAGGTGGGAAGCAGGCGAGTGGGGCACTGGAACAGCAGCTGGCAGCCTTATATTCTCATCCTCAGGTAGCAGGCAGAGAAAGAGACACTGAGCCTGGCATGGGCTTTTCAGACCATAAAATCCCCCCACCCCAAGTAAGACACATTTTCCACCAAGGCCACACTGGTTTTCTCTAACAGCTCAATTCCCCGGTAACTAATTATTTACATATTTAAGCCTATAGGGCCATTTTCATACAAACAACCATACCCATGCTTAAGGGACATTCTTGGTTTCAGGACTGTGAGGTCCAATAACTATTCCTGTATCCAACACCTTATCAAAGATGCAGCTTCACACGTGATTTACCCCAAAGGCTACCTTGTTCCATGTAGACATCAGCGAAACAGCCTCCACAGCATCCAGTGCTCACTAAAAGCCCAAAGTTAAGCTCTCTGGCAAAGGCCACAAATGGGGCATGGTGGGGAATATTGATCCATTGTTCTGGGGCACCTTTCAACCCTGCTCTTCCTCTTGTTGCTGCGTCATTTAGTGGGAATTTTCTCATAAAGCAGTTGGCTTGTAGTTCCTCATGGGTCTCAGTTCCAACACAGTTCCGCACATTCTGAGGACACATCAGGAGGTCACATCCTCTTTCTCCCTTCTGGACCATGGTGGCCACAGAGTATTCCCACAGCCATAACTGACAGCATTGGAAGGAGTAGGGTTCAAGACTCTGGCCTCCTCCCTTTGTCAGACACCTCTCTTGTTTAGAAGACAATCCCAGTGTCCACCAATCGTTCATACCCTCTAGACTGCAGTGCTTTTGCAGAGACTGGTCCAGGGAGGATCTCACGTCGTCGGCAAGGGTTCTTGCCCCAGGCAGAAATAGAAATTAAGGATAACCATTAGGTTGCTATCCAGCTGTCAGTATTATCTTTGTAACAGCGTCTAACTATGGTCTATTGTGGGTCAGACACCAAGGAGGCTTAGCTGCATGTGGATTGCTTTCCTTCATCTTCACTGGTTCTTTCCAGGGAGAGGGTAACTTTGTAGCATGAATAATGAAAACCCAGAGACACATGTTGGGGTTCAAGCTGAAGATCAGAAAAATCAAAACAGCTAAGCCACTAGGAAAGTCTTACCGATACCTGCAATCTGATGACTGCAGACTGAGCCCTGAGCCTCTCTCTCCTCCTGTCTTTTATATTCCCTTTTAGTGCTGGGATTAAAGGCTTGTGATTACCTACTACTGGAATTAAAAGTGGAAGTCATGGCCACCTGAATCTGTTTCTGCATTGGTCTTGTATAGCCCAGGGTGGCCTTGAACTCACAGAGATCCATTTTCCTCTGTCTCCCAAATCCTGGGATTAAAGGTGTGTGTCACCATTGCCTGGCCTCTAATGGCTTAGTTCTACCTTCTGATCTTCAGGCAAACTTTATTTATTAAAACATAAATAAAAACACCACTGTATATCTTTTGTCTTTGTTTGACAGATAAAGGAACGGGAACTTATAGAAGTTAGATAGCTCAAACAAGGCAGCACAGCCACCAAGGACCAGGACGAGAGTGCAGAGCCTGCTCTTAGCCACTCAGCTGAGAAAAATTCCTGTGCATCCAACATTTCCTCTCAATGCGGTTTCAAAACACCTTGTGTTCTTCAGAGATTGTCCGTAAGCCACCCCATACAAAGGTTTCCCCATCCACTTGCTTGACTGTTGGTACATGCCGAATACTAAAAGTGGGTGTTCATTTACATCGCAAACAATGAACATCTTCAGAGCATCTCATTTACATTGTAAGCTAACTTAATAATTAGTGTGGCCATGTCTTATGCTGAACCACAGATGATTTTTAGTGATACCAAACAAAAAAATGCAGATGAAAAGGGATGCTAGGACAGTATGGGGAAACACACCGCACCCACTGACATAATGAAAGTTAGATTGCTCATAGAAGACGATAATAAAATAAACCAACCAGAATGACTAGACGGGAGAATGACGGCTGGCTTTCAATTCATAAAAACTTGAAGTGGAATGAAATGCCAAGAAAAGTGATAATTTTCTTAATGTTGAGAAAACTGTTGGTTGAAAAATGTGTCATTTTTGTCTGTTTTTTTTTATTAGCTGAAGTTTGCCCAGCCTTGTCGTGACCTGAAATTTCAGCTACAAAATTCAACCACCAAATACCCACTGTGAAGGAAGTCAGCATATGACAAAAATAAATAGAATCCCTGCAAAATTTAATGCTTCAGGTTTGTGACCAAGTAGGGAGGGAGGAAAAAAAAATTTCTCGTTTCAGGTTTGCTTTATACCGTGATCGACCACTAGATGGCAAAAGACGACGCAGAATATAGCAGCAGAGGCCATTAAAGGGAAGCCGTGGAAAAAGAAACGAACGAAGCTGTTGAGGAGATCAAACCGATCTGCAAGCATCAACAGAGAACGCGATGAAGCCACCCCGCTTTAAAACGTTCATTGCATTGATTCACCGACTTTGTTTGTAGGGGTGGAGACGAGCAAAGGGTCCACGTGGACAGAGAACAACCTTATGGGAGGCCTTTCCTACCATCTTGGGAATCGAACTTATATTGCCAGGCTTGGTGGCGTGTGCCTTTACTTGCTGGGCTGTCTTGCCAGCCCAGTGTAGTTATTCTTAATGTTTGCATAATATTTCTAAATATGTTATTGACAGTCTTTAATTCTTGTCTAGATGTAGTATGACTACGACCACCTGATTTCAAGACTTAGGTTCTGAGTCCCAGCTCTGACAACTTCTCTTCCTTTGTCTATCTCCTTTTTAAAAGATTATTTGACTTTGTTTATTCAGTTTATGCGTATAGGCGTTTTATTTGCATGCATGTTTATGTATTATCTGTGTGTCCGGGGCCCACATTGGGCAAAATGTTGGAGCCCCTGGAACTGGAGTTGCAGATTTTGTATTGAGAATTGAACTCATGACCGCTGAAAGAGCAGACAATGCTCCTAACTGCTGAGCCTTCTCCCCCACCACCCATCAATCTCCTTCTAGGAGTTCAATTCCAGCACATTGTTTGACAGCATCTCAACACGAGCCACTAGTTTTCTTCTGTCCTGTTTATTATTATCCCCGTTTGCATCCATTGTTCATCTTGGTCTCCTCTCAAGACCCTTCACTGCTTCGTCCTTGGGTATCCATGATGCGTATTTGCTTTTACTGAGTCCTTCTGCAGTCCCCCTTCGTGGACCGAGTGCCCCCCTCCTGCCCGCGGGCCTTAATGACCCATCTGATAGGGTGCCCTGTTTCAGGTCTAACCAAAGCCAAGTGAGGCTCAAGATATGAGAGCAGTGTTTCTTCTTAAAATAAAACGGGTGTGGTGGATTATTTTACATGGTCAAGTTTGACTGGAACAAAGGGTATCAGTGTAAACCATGAACCGTGACTCACGGGAGAGTCTAGGGGGGTGGGTATAACCAAGAGACAATATATTTGAATCCACAGACTGGGGGATGATTCGCTGTCACAAATGGAGATTGTATATTAGCCAATACAATGATGAACAAAAAGCCTAGCTTGCTCTCTTTCTCTTTTTCTCTCCTGAGACACTCACCTTCTTCTGTTTTTTCCTTCAGACATGCTCAGGCCTCCAGCCTTGGGCCTTAAGTTTCCTGGCTGACTTCCTTGGTTCTCAAGTCTTTGAACTGGAGATGTGTCCTGCCCCTCAGTGCCCTGGCTGGCTGGCTTTGCAGGCAGCATATAGGAGTGGGAGGACAATGTGTCAGTCACCATCACTGCTTGATGTCTCTCCCTGAAGGATCCCTTTTCTCTCTTCCCCTTCCACCTTCCCACCTTTTCCCTTGCCCCTCTCTTTCCATCCCTTCCCTTCCACCTCCTTCTCTCATTCCCCAGGGAATGCTGAGTTGTACAACAGGCTACATAAATGATGTTACAGGAAGGCCGGAGAAGCAGGGCTGCAATAAAGACCCGTTAAGCCGCTTACTCAAAGTTTCTCATCAATAATTGCTAAAAATAGAACCAGAGACTCCTGACACCTGACTTGGCACTCTGCTTAGTCAAGAGCATCTTTCTTTGATCATGAAATAAAAGAACAGAGTAGCAATTTGGGGAGAAACGCCTGCCAAGTAGACTTAATCTTTCCCAAGTGCTATCAGTGAAACCAGAAAAGAAGAAAAAAACTTTCTTGCTAGCTTCCCTGGCATTCTGAACTTAGTGACTTCTGGAAGATTCTATGCCCCCAAATGCAATTAGCTTAATCACAACAATGATTAATATAAAACCACCAGCCATACCACAATATTATTAGCAAAGGCATCAACAGAGCACAGGCAAGACGAAGGTTCCTTCGTTCCTTCACAAAGTGACCTTCGTGAGAGGTTCCAAAGAAATGTGTGACTGGCGTGTGCTGCTTCTTCAGGAGATGTCACATGCTGCTCTCATGACGTATTCTCTAACCAAGGGCAGACAACTTATCTCATGGCCGGGCGACGGTGGCGCACGCCTTTAATCCCAGCACTCGGGAGGCAGAGGCAGGCGGATCTCTGTGAGTTCGAGACCAGCCTGGTCTACAGAGCTAGTTCCAGGACAGGAACCAAAACCACAGAGAAACCCTGTCTTGAAAAACCAAAAAAAAAAAAAAAAAAAAAAAAACTTATCTCATGTTCACTTTGCCTGCTCCATAGTGGACAAGCAATATTACAGAAGGAGGGGATGCGGAAGATACCAGAGGAGGAGAGAGAAAAAGAACAGGAAGGGGAGGGATGAGAGACAGGAATCTCTATTAAAGGTATATACAAATGCTTTTATAACGTGTTTATTCTTCCCTTATTTTTATTCCGTTAACACACGTAGGAGTCAGGATGCTCCTCAGTTTGGCCTGTTTTAGGACTGGCCAATGAAAACAGAATCCCGAGCTATCTCTTCTCCACGCTGAACAATTCTAGTCTCTAAAACTTCCCCCTCACAATGTCCATTGTTTGGGGCTAGAGAGGTGGATCAGTGGTTTCGATCACTGGTTGCTCTACCAGAGGCCCCGGGTTTGAATCTTAGGCTCACACGGTGGCTCATAGTCATCTGTAACTCTGATGCCCACTTTTGGCCTCCATGAGTGCATACATAATGTACAGATACACATAAAACACGCATACACATAAAGCTAAATCAGAACAAGTTTTTGTTGTTTACAACCTTCTTGCTCTTATAGGTGCCAACTGTGATTTCCTCCTGAGGGGTTGTGAGCATCTAATGTTCATCCCACTGTGATTTCCTCCTGAGGGGTTGTGAGCATCTAATGTTCATCATACTGCTCCACTATTCTTCACAGTGTCTTCCTCTATTAAACAGCGTCATAAGATATACCAACATTCTTTTTTATTTTAAAGCATATTCTGAAGTGTAGGGCAGGAAAGGCATTTAGGGATTTTTACATATAAATCAATTTTACCACGGATTTGTTTTCTTAAATGATAAAGTATTCATTACTCCATCAAACACTTTACCTCCCGGACCCTACTGCCAGATAACTGCCCACACTAAGTAAAATATAAAAGCAGATAAGACAGACAAGCATAATTCTTATTTATTTACATTTCCCAAAGTTGAACTTTAATGAAACAACTATTTTTACCCTAAATACACAAAATATATTTTAAAAATCTGCTTTACGGCGTACAGTCTCAGAGAACCAGCTGGCAAATACTATTTGGAACAGATGGGTAAGCTCGCTAGTTTAAGTCACGTGAGGTTCCGTGAGCTGCGTACCTTCCACGGAGTCCCTGGCAGGGTGGGCTGTCAGCAGCCAGGCTCAGGGCCTTTCCCAGCTCCGCAGAATCAGACCAGGATGAGGTCCGCGAGGCAGGCGTCCGCCTCGTAATTTCCACTCCAGCTGCCAGGGTTTCAGGAGCTCTTCAGAGCATCACTGGCATTTTAGCTAGTAGATCAGACTTTATTATTTTTCCTTTGGGTAAGAGTACAAAGACTTTTGAGGAGCGATGGCTAAACTGTGAAAAGCCCCATCTCCATCCAAAAAATCCAACCCCGTGGATCTGTTTTTGCAGCCCAGTTTCTGTGGAGAGCAAACTCGTGTTCTGAGGAAACTGTCTCATGCTTTCATCTTCCAGGGATTAACTGTATTTTTGGATGCTGGTGTAATATAAATCATAACGCCTCCTTGTAATTCACTTACTTAGCCAAGTATAGTGCTTGCACCTTACGGAACAACAGGTTAGATTTCTTCCGTGTAGCATGATGCCTTCGATGGAAGGCATTGTCATTGAACTTGGCCTGCAGATGAACTTGCCAGGTGGCAGAAAGAAGTAAGGTCACAGTGAATGGCAACAACCACAGAGCCCTGAGCACCCGAGTCTAGGAGGTAGGAATCTCAAGATAGGAGGCCGTAGTCTTAGGTCTCATGCTTTCAATTCCTGCTGGTTTGATTTCTGCAACTTTGAAGATGGCGCCTTGCAAACACACGACAGCTCGACTTTTCATGAACATAGCCACGTAGCGATTGACGATGTTCACAATTAACCTACCAGCAGCCTCTGAGATAAACCTCCCATTCCATTTCGCCTTTGTTTTGTTACAGTCTGTCTTTTTTCTCATAAAATGAATACACATTGAAAGTCCTTGGTGGTGACTTATAAGATTGTCCTCTGAAACATTTTTAAAAATTTTTTCATAGAGAGGCATAACATACCAAGAACTTTCAGATCCATTTGAAATCATCTGTAACTACTCAAAACGTAGAAGGTGATGTGGTTTTTAAATTTTAAGCTCACCATCTTGAGCCTATTGGATTATCAGAACAGTGTCTGCCTCTGTTTGCCCAATGTTGGCCACCTTTGTACCTGTAGCTCCAGAAATCCACAAGCAGCCACACTGGAGAATGAACTGCATGCCCTTTCTTTCCACTTATGACTCCTGTCCACAAGTGAACCAGATAAAAACGGAAGGATCTGGCTTGATAATGTGATAATGTGGTAAGTTCTATGTCTAAGACTCAGTATAAGGTGTGTATCAGTTAGCATCCTCTTATTTAAAAGCCACATGGCTTCTCAAAGGATACGGTGGGTATGCTTCTGATAGACAGTTGATAGAGAAGATGGAAGAAGACAAGCTAAGTAGGTCTAAAACCAGTAATTCACAAAAAGGCTGGGTGACAGAAACTATAACATATAGCCCTGGAAAAAAAAAAAACCACAAGCGGTAGCTTTTTATTAAATCCCAATGTTAACTAGTGTTTTATGGGGGAGGGATTGACTATCTTCCAAAATATTTGAAGTCACTGCAGAATACCAGTCTCCAAAGAAGGACTCTGTGATGATGGCTCTGACAACTGCCACCAATTACAGGTGAGGGTCAGAAAGAAAAAAAAATGGACAAATAAAGACAGCCCTCAGCCTCCGATGCAGGAAGAGGCCTTTGAGTTCTTGACAGGATAATGACACTGCACAGGCTAATCTCCCTTGGGAATCATAACCAGATGTGTTTCAGAGTGTTGGCACTCAACCCCTTCTGAGATATGATTGATATGTTTACTTAAAATGTCAAAGAAGATAATGTATTGGGTTAACTTCTAGCCCCCCCCCCCACCTCGAATCTCCCTCCTCCCCAGTTTGCACAATTGCCATTCTTATTTGGGGCCATCTGACTTCTCCGCGAGAGGACCTCAAGAATTGAATATAGTGCTACCTTCAAAAGTGGCAACTTCTGCCCAAACTCTTTCACAGAGAAGAAACTGTTTTTTAATTCGATTCTTTTGGTCATAAGTACTCAGACGCTGGGGTGGCTTGTGGCCCCTGGTGCATTTGCTAAGTGGAACCCCTCCTATCCTGGTCAGAGGATTTGCTAAGTGGAACCCCTCCTATCCTGACCCTTGGTGTTTCCTCCAGTCAGAGCAGAGCACAGTGACCCTAGGAGAGATTGCCTTCTCTAAGGAATCACTCTGTCTTTCACATTGAAGAAGTATTTATAAACGTGTTG
The DNA here is from genome assembly GCF_000317375.1 of Microtus ochrogaster. Taxonomy (NCBI): domain Eukaryota; kingdom Metazoa; phylum Chordata; class Mammalia; order Rodentia; family Cricetidae; genus Microtus; species Microtus ochrogaster. Next base: position 2,320,884 of record NW_004949117.1, on the reverse strand, counting down.
GTTTAAGTGAAGCTATGCTTGAATTTTGCTGAGTCCTAGAACAGCAAGAAAGTTATTGTCATACAGGCAGTGGCTGGCCTCACTTATGTCTTCACGTGACAAATGTCTGGTATACATTTGCTTTCCTGAGATTTTCCACACTTTTATTAAAACTAAATTCGGAGTCCCAAGATTTTAGTTGTGTGCTTCAGATTTCTAGACTTGCATTTAGCCACGGTTATGCTAAACCAAGTCATTGTTTCCCAGGGCCTGGTGTACCTTTCATTCCGTATCTCTGTCACTTTTCTCCAGCCCCATCACTGACACCATTCTCACAAATAGATGAGTTGGACCAAGGGAACACCAAGCAGACCCAAGGTTGATCTCTTCAAAATTTAAGCATCTAAGACTACCCTGGAAGAGGAAACAACCACAGATTTTTTTTTCTCTGAATATATTTACTGTGCATGTTTCTCATGGGAGAGTAAAATAAGAGTCTGGGGTTCAGGCATCCAAGATTAACTGAACTGACCAAATAGATAGGAGAGGCAGAGCAGAATAGCAGCTTAGAGCCTCAGCCTCCCATCGTCCTACAGACATGGCAAGTCGAAAAGGAAATAAACCAAACTGCTGATCCAGAAACTAAGGAAAGTGTGTGAGAAACCACACTAACTGCTTTGAAGTAACAAAATGAAAAGCCACATTGAAGATGGCCAGAAGGAGAGAGTACCTGCCTGCCAGTGTTACCTGTCCCCTGACTCCCAGAGGCCCCGTGTGAAGCAAAGCCCTGCTTACAGGACAGAAAGAATTATTCTACATAAAAGATAACAGCTCAAACTCTATTTTACAAAACAAGGATAGTAGAATAGACAGCAAGGCTTTGCCCTTTAGGGCACAAATCAGGAAAACTTTGTTTTAAAACTCATTGACAGACACACTGAAGTCTGACCAGTAGAACCTGAAAGTCTTGTATACATTTGAGAACTAACATAGGACACCTATGTTTCTCAAAAGATACATAAACACGGCCAGTGAATAAATGGGTACATAAAAAAAAAACATTCCATAGTTCTAACCACCAGGGAAATATAAATACAAACCACAGGGAGATACTGCCTCCATCAAGAATGAGTATTATCAAAAGGCTAACAATAACCACTGCTGGGGAGGATCTAGAGGTAACAAAAAACTTGCACACTGTTGGAAAGAATGTGAATTAATGCAGTCCTTTGGAAAAGAGCATGAAGATTCCTCACAAAATTAAAAATAAATCTACTACATGATCCAGCAATCCCATTACTGGGTTTATGCAGCAAAGAAGCAAAATCAATATGTTACATGAACTCAGATATTCACTGCAGTGGCATTCACAATAGCTACAAATAAAAACATGATAAGCGCTTATGGACTGAGGATTGAGGAAAGAAATATAACTGCATACAATGGAAAAGGTATTGAGTTACAGATTTAACAAAATCTTGTCATTTGTGGCAATATAAATAGACCTGAAGCCCATCACAGTAAATGAAATAAGCCACATTCAGGAAGTCAAGAACCATGATATCTCACACAACATGATCTAATGAAGCTGATTTTACAGGAGTTGAGGAGAGAGCAGTGGCTACCAGGGGGCAGGAAGAGGAAAAGGATGAGGGGCATGTGGACCAACAGCTAATGTTATAGTTAGGAAGGACTAAGAAGTCTGTGATGCTTTGTAGGATGGTCAATGTAGTGAACATGAACTGTGTGAGTTTTTTGTTTTTACATACCACACTTTACTCATTGAGTCAATATATTTGACTTGACTATAAAATATGGAGCATTGTGATGTCAAAGAATTGTGATACAACAGTGTAATGTCACAGTGGAGAGCTAAGATGTCAATGGAACATGATGATGTCAAAAGTCATTTTGAGGTGGTTGGATACAGCAACTCAGCATTTTGAGGGCATAACAAAGTATTTTGATGTCATAACGGGTGCAACATGTTGTCACAATCCAGTGTGAAGATGTCACAAGGCAGCACTATGATTTCATAATTCAATAGTGACAAAATTTACCTCAAACTACAAATAGAGTCCATCCCAGCTACGTTCCACAAAAATCATGTTTTTTTTTTCTTGGTCTTAGTTTTGTTAGTTCATTTGGCATGAAAAAAATATTCTTGGTTGCTATGGTTTTATTTCAATTTCAATCCTATACTCTGACTCTTCAAAAAATTATTTTGTTTTTAAAAGCTGGAACAAAGAATTTTTGGTGTTTTTTTTTCTTTTTTACCATAAAGCAATAGTAAATATCAGTAGATAATATGCTTATCCTAATTTAAACCTCAGTCATGTATGAAAGCATGTGTGGAAACTGTGCATGATATCCCATTTCTATGTACCCTTGATCATCTATTCAAGCCCCTCAGAGAAAGAACACCAAGCTGTCTCGTTGGGAAGCAGCTAAACCATGTAAGAATGTAAACACATCTCTTATTTCAAGTAACTATTTCATCTGGAAACAAATTGTCTCTAGCTCTAATTTGTATGGGGAATTAAAGAGCGATGATGAGATTAAACTGGTGTTATTAGGTGGATGTTGGTATTGTATTAAAAATGATTATCCTGGCTAATAACAGCACTTGAACATGTCACAGGCAACTCCAAATTTAATCCATTCCATTCTTGTGCACTTATTCCAACCCCAATCTGTTTCTCCTACAGTGTTCTTTATTTTAATCAGTGACATCACCATCCAAACAGGCACTCAACCAAGAAACTTTGTAGTCAACATCAACCTCTCTTAATTAGGTAAGCATGGTGAGAAGATACATGGTCCTTATTTACGAACACAGCGTAAGTCATTATTGACTAAATGTTTAAGTGATTTCTTTTTGATTACCCATCTGCATGTTCTTGGACAAGACAGAAGTTTTACCTTTCGGGACTCATTTCTTCATTAATAAACTCAGAGACCCACACATAATAGACACAAGGTTCTCTAATATATAGCTGACGATCTATTAGATGTCAAGACTTCGTATGTAGTTTTGCATGGGTTGGTTCCCCACTCCATATGCTTCCAGGTTTTCTGCTTTTGATTCTTTGTTAGCATGTATTATTTTATGTATACACCCACTCCCAGCTTGCTCTGAAAGCCTAGAAATAGCGTGTGCTATCCTGCCAGCTTACTTTTAGTTAAAATCAAGTCGTCTTCTTTCATGCAACTTAATCATACATTTTGTCAAAGAATTCTTGAACTTGAAAGAAGTTATATGAGACAAGTGCTACTAACTTGTTTTGAGATATGTCATTCGGCCCAGGCTTCCTAAGCCTCGATGCTGGGAGACACTCTTGTACACACTAAACAAGTCTGCTTCCACAGGCATTAACCTACTGCCCAAATGCCAACCAGGTGGTGCTCCTGGATCCCTTGTGTATTATTATCAACTCATTATTTTAGGAATTGCAATAACAAAGACATTGACCCCTGAAGTGTCCAGGAAAGTGGCCGACTTCCATCTTGTGTCTTACAGTCTCTCCGGGCTCTGCCTTGTGAGTGCAATCATGTTTACATAAAGATTAGTTCTTGTGACAAGTGTCTGGGTTTTGATTTAGGGCTGACTAGAACTCACTCCACAATGAACCACTGGATCACAGTGAGTGTGTTCTTTTAATTTACTTCCATAAACAGGCAAAAATTGAAATCAGCTGTCAGCAAAGACCAAATTAAAGAGCGGAGCGTCTGAGCCACCATTGAATCAAGATCAGCTTTTAGGCTGGAGTGGTGGGAGGTTGGATTTCTAAATTTCAGAAGAAACGGTATTGTTGGTACAATGTGAAGATTTCACTTTAACTGCGGTTTAGATATACTGCAATGTGTTTGCTTTTCAAAAATTAAATTTAACTTGAAACTAATATCATTCTAAAAAAATACTTCCCTTGCTTAAATGCTGTACATGATCTCAAAGTATAATGCAATAAATATGCAATCCGTCACCATCCCTAATATGATTATGGTGGATACAGCGCTGTTTGCTCAGCTTGCAGGCTGCGACACTCCTTGGTATGGCTCAGAATAAACTGCTAATGCTTTCCTTAATGATTTTAATGATTACTCTAATTCTGTCCTGGAGGGCTTTCCTTTTGCTTTTTTGTCCCACCGTGACCTTGAAGCTGAGCAAGGCTGCTGTGACTGTATTTTGCAATAGCGATTTTAAGAAGAAAGTAAGCCAATGTTCAGGTTGGAATTTCTGATAATTCAATAAATAGTGCACAAATTCATCATGTCTATTAAGGTAAGTGCAGACATCTGTGGTTATGTGTAATGCTGAACAATTAGGTTATCATAGGCAGGACCGTAATGAATGTAATTAGGAGGCAATATGGCATGGCAGGAAAGGCAACCCTAGTTGTAGAGTCTGATCAGGATCTGAATTGTGACATGCACATGAGTATGTAACCTAATGTCATTGAATTTCAACAATACCATTTGTAAAATAAGTCCATTTGTGTTTCATATGGTTGTTTAAAAAGTATAATTTGATAATGCACATTATTATATGCATAGCATGAAGTTGTGCATATTAGAAGTGCTCAATGAAATAATGCTCTATTGATCTTATCAGTTAAATTCAGCAACAGATTGTTGACTTTACTATGTGTCCAGTTCCATGGACTGCCTTACACAGTATGGCATCATGTTCATGTCTTTAAAACCTAGTTGCTAGTTTTAATTTGGCATCTACAGTCCCTGGGAGAAAAATTGTTAAAAGTAGAAAAATATCTGAGTAGGGACTAAGAAAAATGAACTCTATGAGGGGGTGAGAGAAGCTGAGCCCAGTGTGGATTATAAAAGAGAAAAACACAAACACTGCCTGGATGATGGGAGAATTAAAATCTATCATGAAAAGTGGGTGTGTTACACCTTGAGTGATAGAAAGATGTAGAAATGAATTTACCCCACCCAAGAAATAATCAACTAATAAGAGTTATGTCTCTATCTTAGGATTATGTTCAGACTGTGTTCAAAGGGTCAACATTTCCAAAGTGTTTTCAGAAAAGGGATAATTTGACAGTGATGAGTGTTTCCTCAGACCCACATAAGCTATGCACAGGGCAAAGGAGAAAGGGGGAAATGAGAAAAGGAAGAAAGAAAGAAAGAAAGAAAGAAAGAAAGAAAGAAAGAAAGAAAGAAAGAAAGAAAGAAAGGAAGGAAGGAAGAAAGGAAAGAAAGGAAGGAAGGAAGAAAAGGCAAGAGCTCTATTTACTTTTTACTAAAGTAATTTTGAGATGTTCACAATATAAAATGAAAATGCATCTTTTTCATAGGACCAGACATTTTAAAGCATTAGCATCTATGCATAACTCCTCCATATGTGTTGAGGATAAGTTCCAAAACTCCCCAGGGGATATCGGAAATCAAACGAGTACTATACTTTTTCCTCCTACACATTCCTATGATTAAGTTTAACATATTTTAAGCACAGGAAGAGATGAATGACAGTAAGCATAAACCTATTAATCTATTGCTTACTTAAAGTATTTTTCTTAGAGTAAAATGTAGCTGACTTTCCTTTTTTTTTTAACAGGCAGGAGTTTGAACATAAGACTTTAAGAACACTAGGCAGTGCTCCACTACTGACAAATAACCCTACCTCTAAGATCTAGCACCTTCACTAAGATATGCAAAGTCCTTGGTAGATGGAAGTTTCTGTCCCACCCAGTCACACAGACATTCAGTTCCAAAAAAGCACACAGAGGCTTATATTAATTATAAACTGACCTATTGTTCAGGCTTATTACTAACTACCCCTTACAGATCAAATTAACCCGCAATTCTTATTTATGTGTAGTCATATGGCTTGGTTCCTTTTATCAGGGAGGAATTCCCATCTTGCTTCATCCGCTTCTAGCAGACAGTTGTATCTCTGTCTTTTCTCCTCTCGGAATCCTCCTAGTCTGTTTGCCCCACCTATACTTCCTGCCTGGCTGCTGGCCAATTAGCATTTAATTAAACCAACGCAAGTGACAAATCTGACAGTGTGCAAGAGCATTATCCCACAGCAGTCCTTCACACATGGGCACAACTCCTTAACCTTAATGCCTGCCTTGCTCATACCTGCTTGCCTCATCTATCTGCAACCCTCAACACGTTCTCAACTCAACACCTTAGCACTGGACTTTCCATCATCCTGGAACTCTTCTTGCCCAAACTGTCTCTGCAGACTGTCTCTGCTGCACCATTAAAGTTCAACCTAAGTGCCACCTCTCTTTAAAGAATATTCTGGATCTTCCCGAGGACTATCCAAATCCAACTTTCATTCCTTTGAGAGCTGTCTCACCTGGTGTAAAGTTGTAAAAGCTTTTAGCATGTATATAAATTTTACAAATCTACTTAATTTTAATTTTGAAGTTTAATCAACTGGACGCAGCCAAACAAAACTAAAGATATTTCACTGCCGTGCTGTAGCCTATGTCTGAAGAAGAGAGGACTTAAATATTTAAAGTTTGTCTTGGAAATTCAGTCTTATTGATGAGACTCTGCCAATGAGAGAAGATAGAGAAGAAAGGGAAAGCACACTGTGATGCCCTGCCATGTGTGACACAAATTGTATTATGGAGACTGACACTTCTTGCTCCAAATAGCACTGTGTTGATGAACACACAATCAATCCTAAAGTTGCACGCCTAGATTACAATGGAACTTGGCTGGCATCCTGTATGAATTTACGGTCCAAATTCTCTGCCACACTATCAATGGTTAATGAGTGGCAATGGAGTTCCTAAGAGGAGAAAGCACAACGAATTTTTTTTGAGCTGTGAACATTGCCTACATTTCCTTTACACTGACATTTGGATATTCCCAGAATATAATGTGGTATTTTAAAATAAAAATCTTGATTTCCATCCTGTTCAGTAAAAACAACAAGTCATGCCAAACTAAGTCCTGTTGCCCACAATGGACTCACCAAAAGCAAGCCAAAGTCAGACAGCAGTGGATGCATTCGCACATCCAAGGCAATTAAAAAATGTAATTTCTATGAGATAATACAAACCATAGACTGTCTTCTCATTAATAAAATGGCTCAAGACTGAACTGTGAGGCAGATTCAATGTGAACTCAAGTGATCCTGAATTCATCCAAAATGCCGATACCTGAACCTTGGCCCCTTGGTCTAAGATTCTTCTTATTCCCATGAAGATGGAGGAGCTACAGTTGTTAAATGACCAGCCCAATACTTTGAAAACTTGAAACTGACCTTTAAGGAAGTAGTTTTTTTATCATTTGGGATTTAGAGTAAAGTCTTCTCTGGTTTTGTAGATAACTGATTACAGTCGGTCTTGGTCTTGACCATTCTCTCTCTCTCTCTCTCTCTCTCTCTCTCTCTCTCTCTCTCTCTCTTTCTCCTTTCACACACACACACAGACACACACACAAACACACACACCAGGAAGCAGGTCTTACAGACAGTGGCAGGGTGAAATTAATTCTGGTGACCTTCCCTAGAATCCTTACCATTATAAACATGAATCTATAAATAGAAGGAATCTATGCAAATGATGGCATGTTTTCTGACAGCACCATCTCACTTTCTGATAAAGTATCTCCCCTTCCACACTTACAGGCATAAAGTTCTTAACTTCATCCTTAACCTATATCTTTTGGTAAACTATTCACCCTTGTTTTAAACTCTTCTGAAACCATTTCCATTTTTCCTTGGATTTCTAAATAAAGTTGTAAGCCCCCTCTTGGCAGTTATTCCTTTCTATAGGTGATGTCTGAGACAAAATGTAACAAAAGAAACTCAAAGTTGAAGATGTGGACAAATAATGAAAACAATGATTTATGTTGTGTAATATTACTTTAAGATGTGCTACATTCATTTGTGCTGTGGAATAGTTGTTTAAGGATACAAAGATGTGTTGCATTCTTTTATGTTGCCTTTGTTTAACTCTGTGTAACTGGGTTACTTGGTCTACCTAAAACACCTGATTGACGGTCTAACAAAGAGCTGAACAGTCACTAGCTAGGCGGGAGGAAGGATAGGTTGGGCTGGTGGGCAGAGAAAGTAAATAGAAGAGCAAGGATTGAGAAATGGAGAAGGGGAGGACGCCAGAGGCCAACCCTACAGTCACATAGCCACCAAGTAAGAAGGAAGAAAGATGTATAGAATAAAGAAATATAAGAAGCCCAGAAGCAAAACATTGTTAAAGAGAAATGGGCCAATTTAAAAAAGAGAAAAGCTTGCTAAAAACAAGCTAAGCTAAGGCGAGGCATTCATAAGTAAGAATAAGTCTCTGTGTATTTTTTTGGGGAGCTGGGTAGTGGGCTCTCAAAGAGTAATAAAAAATATATCAACTATAGTCTTAGTTTCTGTGAAGAAACACCATGTCCATGACAACTCTTATAAAGGAAAACATTTGACTGGAGTGGCTTACATGTCCAGAGGTTCAGTCCCTTAGCATGGTGCAATGTGGCAGTGTGCAAGCAGACATAGTTGCTGGAGAAAGAGCTGAGAATTTACATTGTGATCCAAAGGCAACAGGAAGTGAACTGAGGCACTAGACATGACTTGACCATATATGAGGCCTCAAAACCCACCTCCACAGTGACACACTTCCTCCAAAAAGGTCATACCTACTCCAATAAAGCCACACTTTCTAATAGGGCCACTCCCTATGGCTTTCTGGGGGCAATTACATTCAAATTACTATAAGAAATGACTACTTCCTGCCACAGCCAGCTGCCACTTCCTTGTGATTTGTAACCCACGCCTACTGCTGTTAGTCAACACAGAGCTCTCTGTTTGCAGCTGAGCTTATACAGCAGCCAATAGAGACTAATTCAGAATGCAGACACACAGCAGCCAACAGGTACCTACTACCTACTACTATAGAATGCAGACACACAGAAAAATGCTGTGTGCTCAGCTTTGTTCAGAACAAAATTTCTTTTTTAGAGGCTTAAAAATGATATAGATCAGATATTTAAAAGGGCCTAAAATAAGAAGTTAGTCTTGGTGTCTAGAACAGAAATATGGCTTTGTACCTATAATGAAATCTCGTCTTGGTTTATCTCATCTGTCTTAGTGTTTTACTACTGTGAAGAGTCACCAAGACCACCATGGCAAGTCTTACAAAAGACATCAACACCGTGGTGGGAAGCACAGCAGCGTGCAGGCAGAAGTGCTGGAGAAGGAACTGAGAGTTCTATACCATGATTTACAGGCAGCAGGAAGTGAACTCTCACACTGGGTGTGGCTTGAGCCTAGGCAACCTCAAAGTCTGCCTCCACAATGACATACTTCCTCCAACAAAACCATACCTATACTCCAACAAGTTCTGACCTCTTAATAGTGCCATGCCCTAGGAGCCAAGCAGTCAAATACATAAGTCTATGGGAGTCATATCTATTCAAACCACCACAATATATAACATCAATTTGGCTACAAGTTAAAAGAAAATCCTGCCCAAACATGGCTATACATCATGATTTCCAGGCTATAAAACAAGACAATCCCCCCCTCCTACACAGACACACACACACATACATAAACACACACACACACACACACACACACACAAATAACATGAATAAAGAAATCTTCTGGGACCTAAGCCATTGCTGCTCTCTCCTGATATAGGTACTCTGTCCTTGGTGTCTGGAAGAATGAACCTATCCCTACCTTGAAGCAGCATGAAAGTGCAAAAGCAACTCACCTGAACTTGACCACACCCCTCACTATGCTCTGTGATCTGAATGACCACTCCCTTCTTCCCTGCTTCTCATCAGAAGCACAAGGCTCGCTCTTTGACCCATTGTGTCGGGCATTACCCAATGCCCAGTGGTAGGCTGAGACGCAGATCAGCTCAGGAGTACAGGCCCTTGCCTCAGCTTGTCTCCAGGCAGATGAGAGCTGACATCTATTATCTTCTGTAATTTTCTGAATTTAGAATCCAAAACATATTCGTGAATTGGACTATCCAGATCTTAAAACATCAAGTAGCTCATAGTGTGAAAGTATTGGTTCCCAGGACTTGTGTTCATGTAGAATGTTATCTGAGTTATATTAAGTCTTAAAGCAGTAATTTGGAGGATAGTCATGTATTCTAATCTAAACTGTGTTTAGATTAGATAAAACATGTGTAATTCCTAATCTCTTAAGTATGCAGTACATCTTTGTGGGAAAAATCAAGAAACAAATTAAACAAGCCAACAACAACAAACCCACCCCGCTTTGCTTTTCACTTTACATTTTTTCCCTTTCCTTGACCTGTACCCTGAGCTACCTTTGAACCCTAGAGGTGATTACAAAGTTGGTAGGGGATAATCAGATGGCACAGTGGTAGTCCAGACTCCGAGTCTTAGCTTTCTCTTCTCCTGGGCCAAGACTGCTTCTACATTCAGGTAACTTTCAATAATTGCAAACTTCTGCCTCTCAGTGAATGATATGTTCATCTACGAGAGTAGGAAACACTTCCTCCTCAAATTCTGGGCTGTGGCATCTGTTCCTCACTACAGCTGTGACATCATTTGTTCCCTGACTAATTAATTCTATGTTATTTTTTCTTGTTCTATGACATAACAATGCACTTTGGAAATCAGTCTCTAAGCATGCTGATATTGATGAAAAGAACTAGTTTGCAAGCAAGAAGTTAAGGTCTGTTTTCTGTCTTCTTTTTTCTTTTTGACTTTTCTTTTTCTCTCTTTTTTCTTTGTGTGTGTGTGTGTGTGTGTGTGTGTGTGTGTGTGTGTGTGTGTGTGCACGTGAAAGAAGACACAGGTGAATGCTTCTGTCTTCTACAATCTCTGAACCTTAATCTTTAAGGCTGTGTGGCTCCCTGAAGCTGGAGCTCACTGATTGGGTAGACTGGCTGGCCAGCAAGCTCCAGGGATTTATGTCCCTCTGCCTTTCCAATGCAGTGGTTCCCAGCACTTACCCTCATGCGCAGCTTTTACACAGTTCCTGGATGTCCAGACTGAAGTCTTCATGCTCATGTAGTGAGAACTTTACTGCCTTGGCTGTCTCCACCCCTTTTGTACTACTTCTAAAAATCTCATAAAACACACTTCTGGGGTGCTAAACAAAATCACCTGAAGTCAGGTGCCAAAAAATTCCCGGCTATCATGAGGGGCTGCAGCTGACAGGCAGATTTCAGGCAGATAACAGGAGGAACCGTATAGAGTAGACGTTACCATAAGTGTCCTGAGTTGCTAATGACAGGGAACACTTGGTAAAGCCATTGACCAAGCTAAGATATTTTCTAAGTTAACACTAGGAGATCAAGATCATGGCAGATTTGAAGTTGTTGCTCTGCCTGGACTAAAAGACACCAAGGCAGAGAAATTGGGTTCTAGACAGGAAGTCCTGCCATCAGAGCTATCACACAAGCTCAGGGAAGTACTCACAGAAAGGCTGTATGATACAACTTAGTAGTTCAGAAAGCAAATCAAACAAAACTAACAAACATGCCATTGTGAGTCATGCCTCGTTGTCCTATTAGTCAGACTCAGGTACTTTTCAATCCCTCCTTGCAGGAAGGAAGAATGGGTTTCACTGCTTGAAGAGAGTCTGCAGATCACGTGGACCAGATTGTGAAGGAGTTAATAAATACAATATATCCCCTAGAGTGGGGGATGTCTGGGTCATTTAACATAAACCACAAATTGTGCACAAGACATCTTGTGATGTTAGACATATTTAAAAGTTTATAAGATAAAACTTACTCGTTTGTTTATCAGACATCAGAAACTAGAATACAATGTAAGTCCCGAAGCTCTCAAGTTGTGGAGCAAACCAGACAGAGCACAGCCAATTGAGGAAGCAAAAGCACAGAAATAATCATCTGGGACCTTCCTTGAAAACCAAAAGGAGGCAATATTCTTGTGGATCCCTGTATGCCTCATCCACAGTATGTAATACTGGTTGCAACTCTTCCTTTATGTCTAAATTAGAGAACACACCCATTTTTTAAAAATCACATTTAATTTTTTTCTTGGAAATCCTAACATTTTCCAAGAGAACAACTTCCCCATTGCCAAAATCTCTTCTTGGCCTGGGGTTTCTCCTCTGAGTCTGAGCCCTATTGTTTTTACTTCCCATGCAATGTTACTGACTTCTTAGAGAGCCTGGAAAAGAAGTGCAGGGTTTTCCTCTTCCAGAACATAACTCTCGCAGCAGACTGATGGCTGGACAGAGTGGAGAGGGGGCAAGAGGTAGGTATACCTTTACTATCTTCCCTCAGAAACCAATGGGACGTCCTGCCTGCAGAGGAAACAATTGCTCTGTGCGCACAGTTACACTCTGGACTCACCGAGTGGAGCTCACATTGTTGGTAAATTTGCTTTGGCAATACAAATTGCTGGTGGATAAACACAGAAGATAGTTTTGGTCAAACGGAGCAAGCCACTTTTTGAGGTATTTGTAAATTGAAGACCCAGGAACTCAAAATGCCTTCAATCTAACCCATTTTTGAGATCTGAAATAAAAACTGAATTCATTTAGCACAAACTGATAGTCCTGACAGGCAATCTGCATTCCTGTTCAATATGTGGTTAAATGTATTTAGGTTTCTCATTCCTAAGGCGTAGTTGGTCTAAACACCACTCTTCTCTTAGCGCTCAGGACTTTCCCCTGCTGTATTTTCCAAAGCAGTAAATCTTCAGTACCTTGGAGTTTTCTCCCAGCTCATCTGCATAGGTCACTAGATTTGATAAACAGACACTGAAATACTACCCTACTTAACGAAATGCTTCTTTATCCCCTTTTGAGATTATGAAGAAAATATTTTTTCTTTGGCTTTGTTTTTCACTTCATGTTTATGTGTGCATGGTGTACATTTTTGTATGTGTTTGCATGTGTATGTGTGGGGTCTTTCTCCACCAATCTTCAACCTCATTCTTTGAGTTAGGGTCTCCGTCAATCCAAGAATTCAATGATATGTCTCATCTCGGTATCTAGCTTGCTCAGAGTATCTTGTGTTTCTACTTCATGGGGCTTCAACTACAGGTGATCCCCCAGTGTTCAGATGGGTTCTCTGGATCTGAAAGCAGGTCCTTTTACCTTCAGGGCAAGACCCCTAACCATTGAACCATCTCTGAATAGTCATTTATTATAGCAAACCATTTATTTAAAAAATTTCAGTGAAAAAATATTAATTGCTTTGTGCACATTTTTACTCACAATAAAGATCAAGAAGAAAAAGACACCTCTGACAGAGAGAGAGAGAGAGAGAGAGAGAGAGAGAGAGAGAGAGAGAGAAGATAAACACAAAACTCAAAATTTATACCCATGAATCCAGGTATTCATGAGCAAGAATTACTGGATCCATTTTATAACACTTGGTTCAGAAAATAGCTAACAAGGACACACATAACTTTCAATTTATTTCTTCATTTGGCCTGGGAGAGGTCATAACAGAAGCCTAGGCAGTTACCTGTGTCAATTATAGGGTTCTGCTGCTTGCTAGATCATACCACTGAAGAACTTCTCTGAAATACTAGCTAGGAACCAAGAAAAGGGCATTAGCAATGTCTATTTCCATGCCAAGAAGTATAGAGTCAAGACTCCTGATCCTAAAATTCCAGCTGGATTCCATGTCTATACTAACATCCTTACATGCTAATTACTTTTATATCTTTTGTCCTCTTCCAATGTTTTTGATGATGTAAATGCATCTCACTCCACATAAGAAGAATCCTGGACTTCTCTTAGGACTGGAGAGGGAGGGAGAGGGAAAGTGGGGGGAGTGGGGGAGAAATAGAAGGAGGTGGAAATTTTTAATAAATAAATAAATTAAAAAAAAGAACAATCCTGGAAATGTGTATGCAAAACTAAGCTAAAATACATGATTCTGCAAGGGAGACTACTTGCCTTTAAGTCATGATTCAAAGAAAGAAAGAAAACATGCTGTATTTAATTTTTCTTATTAAGAATTACCATTATGAAAATAAATATGCTCTTTACATCATTAAACATACTAAATTAAATAAGTATATTGAATATTAAATTAAATAAACTGAAACAAATTGGAAAAGGAGAAATTTGACAGTTCTTATCTTGCATGTTTTGGAGAGAAGCAAAGTGCTAGGGGAAAAGGCCTTGGGAGAAACTGTCTGGTGTTTGGGTTCTGCCCCCACCCCAGGGTCTTAAGAATTTCTCTTCCTACTACCAATAACATGAAAAAAAGATTTTTTAAAAAATGATTCAACACGTGTGGTTAAAGAACTCGAGGTTTTCTTTTCTTTTTTTTTTTATTAGCTTTTATTGAGCTCTACATTTTTCTCTGCTCCCCTCCCTGCCTCAAGTTTTAAGATACAGATGGCCAGGTTATGTTTAAAATAAATTCTCTTTCAATGACATCAGCAGAGAAGGCATTAAGACTTCTCACAGGCTGCTCTCCAAGCTAAACCTCCCCTTTTCATTTTGTTTAAATTCTGTTTTGTCAATATCTAAAAAAACTCAAATTCTGAGTCATTTTAATGCATGTGTGTATATGTGGGTTCATGTGTTTGCTGATTCACATTCACGGGTGTGTGTGCAAATGGGCTCATGCATTCGGAGACCAGAGAACAAACTCGTGTTGATCAAATATGGGGCATAGAGTTTGAATACCCAGAAAATATTAAAAAAGAAAGCTTGGTGTGATGGCATGTACCTATAGTACCAGTACTGGGAAGTGGAAATTTGTTGCGCTAAAGACTTTGCCTTAAAAATCTAAAGAAAAGAAAAATAAAGGAAGACACTGTTGTAGGCATCTGGTTTTAAAATATGTATACATGTATAACACACACACATTTTTTAAAAGGTAGAATAGATATAAAATTTCCAAACTATTACCACGTTTATAATGTTTGTCTTCTCATTATTTTAGAAAAAAAAAAAAAGATGCTTTAGGAATTATTTCAATTTACAAAGGAGAAACTAAGGCCCAGATACTTTTTTTTTTTTTTTTTTTTTTT
>NW_004949117.1:2291041-2305856 GCF_000317375.1 Microtus ochrogaster | reverse complement strand
TTTTTGAGACAGGGTTTCTCTGTAGCTTTGGTTTCTGTCCCGGAACTAGCTCTTGTAGACCAGGCTGGCCTCAAACTCCCAGAGATCCGCCTGCCTCTGCCTCCCGAGTGCTGGGATTAAAGGCGTGCACCACCACTACCCGGCTTTCTAAAGTCATACAACACAGTTTCTCTCACACAGGTCTGTCCATTAGAATCGCTATATCAAAGAGTTCAGGCACTGTTCCTGCCTAGGCACCGCACTGCCTATTAAACCAAAGTTCCCGAGACTGGGATGTGAGTTGAATGATTTTGGAAATTTTTTAGTTTGTTCATTGCCAAAGCTACCCATATGAGTATAGTGTGCAGGGCTTAGTTTTGCGTTTCTTATAGAACTCATTACTTGTGAGGCAAGTCTCTCATCTCCTAACCGGTTACCCAGAATGCCCATCCCAGTTATGGTACACGGCATACTGCAGGTAAAAGATGGGTCTTTGGAGAACTTAAACAAATCTTGTGAACATCTAATTTAACATAGAGGGAGGTCTATAGTAACCAGATGACTAATGAGCCTGGTCCCTAACCTTGTTTACCTACTGTCTACATGAGTGTGTGCAGAGCCTCCAGGGACTCGTCGATAAACCTTAGTAGAGCCTGGAGGATGGTGGCAGGTTGCCCTCTGCATAACCTTCTAGTCCACACTTGGAATCTAAGATCCCCCCCTCAAATTGTGCAATATCTTATTGCATCCTTCTTTCCAGGATTGTAATCAGAACTGT
Organism: Microtus ochrogaster; assembly: GCF_000317375.1. Taxonomy (NCBI): domain Eukaryota; kingdom Metazoa; phylum Chordata; class Mammalia; order Rodentia; family Cricetidae; genus Microtus; species Microtus ochrogaster. The sequence goes on along the minus strand of NW_004949117.1, from coordinate 2,305,099 downwards.
GGCCATTTGGGTGTATTATTTTTCTCATTTGGTTTCCCTTGGAAGAGAATGGAAACTCTGAGCCTTGGCCACTCCTCCATCTTGTTCTGATTTGTGCACTTAGTGGGCCAGTGTAATTTGTGTGCTCCCTTTAATATCAAGAGAATTAAGCTGCATTATGTGGGAAGTGTACAATGAAGATTTATAGACCTCAAAAGAAAAATAAAAATTAAATTAAATGTTGAATTTTTCTTCCAGGTACAAGTGGTGCATTTGATGTGCATGCCAATGTTTGGTTTGCAGGGGAAATGTGTGTAAGCTCTCCGGGTTCCCTTTGTTTGGTTCCTAGATCCTCTTTGTATAAAATGTACTTTGTATAAAACTTTGAGAGAAAAGCTCACAGACACAAATGGACTAGAGTGAATCTGTTCCCACCATAAGCAAAATTGCTCGTGCAATCTGCTAGAACAAAAAAAAAAAAAAGTGAGAAATAACGGGGAGGAAAATCTCTCTGAAAAACGCTGCTTTATTCTTCCATTTAATGTGGTCACCTCAAATTTCTCAGACAGTATCCTTTTAAATATCATTTAAAATATCATGTTTCTGTGATAAAAAAATAACCTGACAAGAAACAATAAGGAAAGTGGGTTTGTTTGTCTTACAATAGTGATGCCAAGGCAGGCACTTAAAGTATCATAAATGCACGGATCTTCACTTCCACTCAGCTAGTCCCTCTTGCTTCCAAGGGAATGACACCATTGCAGGGGTCTGAGTCAACTAACAAGACAATTACCCAAAGACTTGCCCACAATCTGATCTAAGCTGTCCCTCAATTGAGACTTCTTTCCTGTCTTTTGTAGGTTGTGTCATCAGCAGATAAAACTAATCAGCACATTCAGTTAATGCTTGCTGAATCAAATTTTAGAAATAAATAAACCAATGGACCAATAGCAATTTTGAATGGAAGGTTTCCCAGATCAAGCAGTCTGTTTCAAGATGTAGAAGGCTCATGTCAATCACTATGATTCTGTTTCTGGGGTTCTTAACAGTTGCAATGGGCATTTCATTCTACCTGTGGTTTGTGGAGTCACAAGGGTCTAGAAAATTAAATTCCCCTCTATGATATAATCAAATCACCTAGAACTCCTATTGTCCTTTGTTTTGCCCTGATTACTATTAAAAATGAGTATCAACCCTGTCTCGAAAAACCAAAAAAAAAAAAATGAGTATCAAAATCATTCCACAAACTACACTGAAAAAATAGCATGATGGTATGTTATTTATGAAATTAACACTGGGAACTTTAATTAATATCACACTTGGGACCTCACAAATTTTCTTGCACTTTGATCTTCTTTATTTTGACAAGAACTTTGTACCTACTTTGTTAAACGAAAGTCTTACTTTATCCAAAATCTACACAGTTTATGACTTTAATAAATTATTTATGGCTTAGTCTCCTCAATTGTTATATGAGAATAGTGAGAGAATTGTTCATTTTACTCTCATTTGAGCATTACAAAAGTGGTCATAAGAAAAGTTTAAAAAATATAAAAAATGTTTAAAAAATTGAAGCATATTGACAATGGTATAGCACCTATTAGAGTTTAATAAATATTTGTTATTTTAATAGTGCTGAGTTGATGGGTCTATCTTTCCCTCTTCTTCTTCCTCTCTATATCTGTCTCAGACACACACACACACACACACACACACACACAAAGTACTTCTGAAAGAACATAAACAGCAATTTTGATAGATCGTCACTTTCTTGTAAATATTACAACGCTAGTTCATTTTGCATCAAGGATATGCTTAACATGGAATTTTCAAATTCCAATGTACTTGAGGATTTTTTCAGAGTGATCTTTTAGATACCTCATCATTGCACACACATATTCTTCAGTACCTTATAGGCTAGGCTTTGTCTAACTGTAGTTTACTAACCACCTACATTAAAATTCTCAGGGATTCTTAAAGATGTCGACACTTGCACCTGCCCAATCCTGCTGAATGAAAGTCTGAGAATATGAAGCCAGAAAATATGCATTTCAAACAGATTCACTAACCAATATCTACCTGTGATGAAATTTGAAAACATTTACAACAGATTGAACATGTTAATTTTTATCCTAATACTTAGCTATCATTTAATCACAAAGACACAGTATTAACATACTCAAAGAAATCAAATAGTGGTGATAAGTCATTATTGAGTATCTCTGTGTGATAAGTACTATACCTGGAATATTTCAAGACACATGAACCCTAATTTGTGTCCAAAAGGTGACTATGTTCTAGTAAACTTCTGTATATAATTGTGCCTCAGAAACTATTTCCATGAAACATTCTTCAAAACTGTCATGTTACTGAGATTAAAACTGTGATTGCCGTGGGACAAATCTAATCGCTAGATTATGTAGGCATTGAATTCTAGAATAAATCGATAGGCAGAGGAGGAAGAAGTAGTTCTCAGTTAAAGCGGCAAAATTGGATAAGTTTTGCAAATAGATCACATAATATTATGTCGATAAACTGTAAAGCAAAAGAGGAAATTCCTCTAATATAGTGGTGTCATACAAATCACACACGCAATGGACCATTGTTCAGCCCTACCGGAAGCCAAGGACACAGCTCTAGAGGAAATCGTGAGTATCTGAGTGGCTGTACTTGACTTTCCCTGCAGGTGAGGGAGTTTCTGGGTGTGAGTTGTGATGCTTACTTGCCTGGTATTATTATTCAGAGATTGCTATAATATCTCATATTAAAATCCCACCTGGAACATCGCAGCATGCGGAGGGAACTCAACCCTAAAAGAAACACCTCTTTGGACTCTTAAAATATATGGTATGTACCTCAAAAATCTTAGAGTTGATCCCGGAGTCCACATGTGCCTCAGTTCTGATGCCAAATCATGGCGCTTTCTCTCAAAGTTCAACCATGTCCTTGGCATCAGAGGCCAAGAAGACAATGCAAAGGATGACAGTAAGGTTAGCATGACTACAAAGCAACAGAGAAGCAATCATTTTCCATGCTCTGTTACTTGAGGCAAACATAAGTTTAAACTAAGTTTTAAAAAAGGATTTGTAACCTGAAGGGAGATATATTTGGGGGGAGGGGAGCACAGAAGTTTTTGGGGCAATGAGTGGGAGACAGATATTATTAAGATATTTTCTATTCATCTGAGTTTTTAAAATTCAAAATTAAATAATCTGAGTAAAAATATAACATTTTATTATACAAATACTGAAGTTTTGATCACAGCAAAGAATCTTCTATTGAAAAGTAGTCTTTGTATGTGATCACTGTAGCTACTGAGGGTCAAATGACTGAACAAAAAAAAAAAACCATTCGACATTAAGCTGTCTTCAACTCTTGAAAGGCTTCTTTACATTTGACGTAGAAAATTAGGAGGCACATTTGCATTTTCCAGCCCTAATGGAAGAACCAGCTCCTTATGGAAGAGCACACCGATGAAGAGATGCCAACAAAATAGCTGGGTTTCAAAAGCCATGGACTGTGCTCAGTACAAATAGCATTTGCGGTTTCCAACATGAGTCTCTGTGGCTGGGGTAAGTGAAGAGGAACTCAAGCTGAGCCTGTGTGCTGTGCTGATGAGCAGGCAATGTGCAGCCTGTTCAAAACTACTCCAGACTTCCAGGTAGGAGACTGCCATGCTTACACGGTACCACCAAATATCGTACTCATGAGGTCATCGGCTTCTTCAACTTGGAATGTGGGCCCGTTTATCCTTGGGCAGCCTTAATTCATGCAAAGTCTAATGTATCTGACACTATAACAGTTAGGCAGACTAGTCACTGACTTGAATTATTATTTGCTCTTGAGGTATGAGATCACTGAAAAGATTTTCATGAAAAAAAATAATAATAATAAGACCTAAGGGAAGAAAGCAAGGCGGGAGGAAAAAACAGAAGAGAGGGAAGGAGGAGAGAAAGAGAAGAATGAAAAATGAGACCCTCTGTAGGACAGAAAGGTTAAACATCAGTGGTGTCATAAAGGTCTGTGCTTGGTGACCTGAGACCTCTGTTAAAGGCAGACTGGTATCAACCTGGTTAGACTAGACAACGTTCAACTAGTCCTCATCTTTTGGCTCCCTGTGTAGTCTGGTTCAGCTCTGGAGCTCTCCTTTCTCCCAGTTACCTCCAACTAGGCAACATAGAGGAAGGAAGTCAGAGACGGGATAGAGAGCACAAGAACTCAAAACAGAGTATTCGTGAGGACCCTGGGTCGTGAGGCCTCAGCACTACATAAGTCAAAAAAGAAAAACACAAGAGGAAAGTATTTATTGCTCTGTTATTACTCAAAACAGCATTGTTTGGCACTTGTTCTCAAAAAAGCTTAATGCCAAAACTTCAATTTCACGAAACAACAGGTTTGGTCAAGGCCAAAATGTTTTGGGACTTTTTTTTCCCTCCCAGTATTTCCACTGTTGGTGTTAGCCAAAACCCAGGCTTCATACCCAGATGAAAATAAACATAAATCATCATCCCTCAGAAGCAGCCAGGACTTAGTATGAAGATTGAATGTGTGACAGCTTAGATTGGTTTGCATTTTATCTGTGTTAGAGCCTTGACTTTCACATGCAGACAGTTGTCACCATGCCGGTGGAGTGACATTCCTCTCTGAACAAGAGCTACCCAAAAATCCCATCTACTCCATCAAATGGGAGGCAAGCTCCAGTGATTCACCACATATTCTTGTTGGATTTTTTTTTCCAGTTATAACTGGTAAGGGGTCCAGTCAGGAACTGAAATTTCTTTAGAGACTGTAACAGAACTAAATCTTGGGAATCTAACTCCAGAAAAATCACTTAGTACAGAAAAAAAAAAAAAAAAAACAAAACTCAGCGCCCTTTGTGAGTGGCACTTCAAGACCACATGGCTAGCCAGTAATTACCTGCTGTTCCCCCTTATTTCTTTATCTATCTATCTATTTATTTATTTATTTACATATTGACCTCTTTTTTTCTAACATGGACAGGATGAAGCACATAAAAGCACTTATTAAAGGACAGGATTTTGCCTTCAAGCCAGTCCCGTTTCTGCCCCCACAGGATGTACATGGTTTAACCAGACCCTGTGTTGATTGCCCTCTGTGGGAAGTAGTGGTCAACTCTAATTAACTAATTTACTTTCAACAAGTGTTTAATTAGGGTCTTTGCCCATATGTTGTGCTCTTTTGAAGATTCTGCCCAAAGTAAGAACTTTATTCAAAGACATCATCTGATTCTCTGGAGTAAGCAGACTTCAAGTGTATAAGAAAATCTACTTCCTTTGACAAATATTAAATAGAGCAACTAAATGTTTAAGTTAGAAAAGGCATGGGGCTATCCACGATAAGGGTAAATATAATGCTGCTTGGTCATGGAACTGGAGGTGAACCATGGAAAATCAAAAAAATTATGCAAGACAGATGAGGTCAGTGTCACCAGTGTTAGACAAAGAATAATCCTCTGTATTCCTTGGCTATCAACTACGTGCCAGATACTCTCCCTACTGTCTCCCTCAATGCTTGCAAGAATTGTGGGATGTAGATACTGCCCATTTTGCAGAGAAGGGAGCCAAGGCAAAAACTTAAAACAATGACCCAAGTCATGACTGGCAGGTGTGAATTTGAGTGACAAGTCTCAAAGGTCATCTCAAAGTGAATCTCAGGTAAGTGTCTTAAAGTGGTGATCCCCAAGTTCAGTAAGCAACACATGAGTGTGAACCTGTTCACCCATCATAATCCAGCTCTGTGGGTCATGGAGATCTGTGAGAATATGTTCTTCTAAGAGGCTCAGCCTTCATTTGAAGTAGGAAGGACTCCAGCAGCAATTAGAACATTCCCAGGTATACTGAGGCTTGAGGGAGTGGGGGCAGAAGTAACTGTGAAGTCCCTCCCTAGGTCACATGTCCATGTTTTCACATCCAACAGAGAGTGTTGAATGAACTAGGGCCTCCAGAAGCTCTCCCTAAGTAACAGAGTCAGCCTCTAATTCTATTGTGGGCTAGGAAAGAGGCAAAGGCCGTGAGACACACTAAAAAAAAAAAAAAAAAAAAATCCTTAGGTGGGGGAAATCTAGTTTATCTGAGGGAGGAAATCAGTTTCATAGCTTGGGCAGTGTACTCCCCAAAGAAGGTTCTGGGAACACTAGCCAACACTGTGACCAGACTGCACTGGAGGAAAATGCTCACAAAATGTGGAAAGCAACTTAAGTGTCTACAGCTTACTCAATTAACCAGTCAATTGGTCACAGCTTGATTAGTCAACTTTTATTTCAATGACCACGTGTCTTCTGCAGGGAACTGAAGGTCTGCTGCTGTGACAAAAAACTACTGATTTGGCCCACTGGGACAAAGACATGTACTGGGTCCAGATCCTTGATCTCCTACAAAACAGGTTTTCTTTCCTGCATAACAAAGTTTTAATTTTAATAAAGTCCATTTTTTTCATAGGTCATTCTATAGATGTTGTAGTAATAAAACCATTATTGAACAAACTTGATTAAGGGTTGACTGAAGAGCTTATTAATTTATCTGTCTTCCTTCATAGGTTACTGAGTTTTCGAGTTGATTCAGAGGGACAAGAGGGACACAGAAAAGTGTTCTTTAGCCATACTACATATGATCTTTGTAAAATGTATTCTTCTCTCATGTATTACTTCCCAACCACAGTTTCCCTCCCTCTACTTCTCCCAACACCCACCTCACCTCTCCCTCAGACCCACTTTCCGTCCATTTCCCTTCAGAAAAGAGTGGCCCTCATCCTTTGAGTAATACTCTGCTAGCTAAGGAGAGACTTAGCCTGGAGTTTGGCAAAAGTTACAAATAATCCTTAATTATGTGATCTAGAATCATACAAATCAAAAGTATAATCAAGGATAATGGCAGCCCATCTTTACTTGGTATATACTCAATGGTACATGTGTAGTAAACATATATATTCATATATATATGAATACACACACACATGTATTTAAACTTTATAATACCCATGGAGATTTTTTTGTATTTCCAAATATATAAACCTACTTTTTTTAAATTTATAAGCCTTACTGAGTTTGGCTTTTGTTTTTTCACAGCCAGAAATACTTAAGCTGATTTGATTCTATGCCAGACATAGAGATTTAAACTGGCTTCCCCCAAAAAAGCCTCAGTGACTCATAGTAGGGAGAAAGCATCTGACAAAAAGAAAAAGAAAAAAGAAAAAAAACTTTAAGATGCTGTGGAAAAAGAAGGAAGGAATGTCAGGGCTCTGAGAATAGAAAACTTTAACCATTGATGGACTAGACAGAGCATGAGCAGGCAAAGGACGGGCTTGTGCAATGACTTACACATGAGAAAGAGCACAAGACAGATGACGACAAGAAGCTCTGCTCGCTACCAGACTAAGCACAGAGAACTGTGTCTGCTCAGGACATGAAGGACCTCTGTCTCTGCTGGTGAGGGCAGGCAGAAGGTTTATAGAACTTTGCTGTCTTGACTAAGCTGGATTGAAATCTCAACTTGGTTTTGCAGTCTCTGCGTAATTTTGCATACATTTCTGACTATCTCCAAGTCTCTGTTTCCTCTCCTGGGAAGAGAAGTTCACTATATCTGGTTTTCCTATATTGTGAAGTTGAAATATAATTAATACTCTATTCTTGTCATGTTATTCTGTGATGGTGATACTATTACACAAATACAAAGAGAGATATTCCCAAGATACCGAACATCCAGTCAGAAGCATGAAGCAGCCACAAAGCTCGCTGAACATAAGGGAAGTGTAGGACACAGTGAGTAACATAATATTTTCAAGTATGTTGAATTAATTCAACTTATTAGTGATTTTAAAAATCATATAAACTGGAAACCAAGGTTTATGTGAAGATCACAGCATCTGTGATGGTGTCGAGAACCTAATCAAGGAGGAGGCAGAAAACCAGCTGAGAGCTTGTTACTGTCAGAATCAGAGACTGAGGAAGGTAGGAAGGAACAGATGAAGAAGAGAAAACAGATTTGAGACATTTTGAAATAGAATTACTTGGATCTCATGCTTGAATTAAGACTTTGATGATGTTCAGTTATTTAGCTTAGGGCTACTGATGTTATTCCCCAGCAATGGCCTACGGGAGTTAAGTCAAATCATCACTGTCCTGTTCTCACTTCCTTACTGGATCTACTCTGTGCTTTGCCCGAATCAGTTTTTATCTTCTCTAACTCATCAATACGCAACCTTCAGTTTAAAAGTTTCATAATCTATGGTGTCTACAGTTAGTCCTTTTTATTTCTCAATCTTTTTTCTCTTCGATGTGCAGCTCTTTAGCAAGCAATAACCAGAATATAAGAGAACTTATTAAAAATAAAAATTCGGTGTGTCTATTAGAGCTCTAAAAAAAAAATCAGAAACCCTGAGCCTGGATCCAGTAGTCTGTGTTTATACAAGCCAACCAAGTGATTCTAATACATTCTGGATTCTAATACGGTAAGCTGCAAGACACCAGTGTTTCATAATATTCTGGCTTTCTCACTAGGAAGCAACTCCTGTAACATTCTACCAAACCCAGGGAGAAGACTCACGGCTTCTGGGGGCCTGATGGTGGGGCACCCCAGTGTGCACCCCCAACCAGAGATACACACACCATTACAGGTAAAGTCATCATGGAAGAATCGTGGGCAGTTTGGACTGCTCCGTGACTGAGCGTGTATGATCTGGATCTTCTTCCAAAGGTAAATGAGAGTGTTCAGAATAACCACGTATTACTCCCTATAAGGCTACCTCAAGACCAGTCTAGAAACAATGCCCTGAAATGCAGCTAGGAGAAAAATTGGAGGGCATTGGAATATGTGAGGAAGTAATCAAAAGGAAAATTGTCTGGGACATTCCACTGCTCTTAGGGACAAGGCCACTCTAACTCCAAGAGGCAAATATAATAGCTCATCATGCCAGGTCAGTGGGTAAAATTTCAAGGGTCAACAAGCCATGGTCTTAAAGGCTCCAATTACAAACTAGATCACCAGACAGATGCCCAATTGTCTGCTGGACTCTGCAACTAAACTTTATGCTCCTAGGAAGGAGGGGGTGGGGCAAGTCTTTGGCTCTCAGGGAAAGAGGATTAATCCTACCCTGACCCCTGGGTCTCAGCTTCCAACTATCCATTAAATGTCTGGCTCAGTCACATCCCTGGGTGGGCTGCATAATTTCAGAATAGCTCCGAAATCCCTTCCTGTCTGTGATCCAAATAAAACCCTTTGTGCAGAACATTTTTCTTATTCTCTCGTCCAACGAGCTCTTCTGATGAAATATTGTTAGACATATTCATCTTAAACTGTTCAGAACTACAGTTCCCGATTCTTTCTCTAATGCTGAAAAACCTAAATATCCGAGCTGCTTCTCATCAGCACTGCCTGCTTTCTCACAGTTCATCTTCCTGACCCTCTGAGCTAATTACTGGTAGCCTGGCTCACAGATAGACATCTCTGTACCAAAGCTAGACAAGTAGGACTACTCTGAGGTCAAATGGGAGACTTTTCATCTCCCCTACACTCCTAATAATAGGAATTTAGTGCAAATAGCCAGAAAAAGAACCACATTCTCAATTCTGACCCCAGCCTTTAGGACACCCACATTCTGATCCAGGACAACCGCCATTATTACTGCCACATCACTGTCGCTGAGTATAGCATGTGAGCACCAGGATCCTAGAATCTCCTAGCCTATATAATCGTGTCTTTCCTTATCTGAAAAATAAGGATAACTATGAAGACTAAATGGGAAAAAAGGAGGACATTGAAAGCCAATGTCACGTCTAGTCCATCTTGCACATAGAGCATCAACAGATGATGAAAATATACCACTATGACCACTTCTCTGTTCTGCCCCAGAAGTCTCTTCATCTTCCAGTTGAAGAACTTATGTCCATGGACTATACTCTGACATGACATTTCTGGTTTACGACGACCTTGTGTTTCACCCAAGAGCTCCTTCCTATACAAAATTCAGCTGCTAGGATCTTCATCAATGCTTCTAAAGCCACAAGGTGTAGTGCCATACGTCATGGCATGTTATCTATAGACTGTAAACTCATCTGATTCCTACCACGGTCACGGTCTTAGGAGCTACTCTTCTCAACGTCAAGCAAAAATTTATGAACTCCTGAAAGAGATCCCTAAGAGTCATACAATCCATAAAAAGCACCTACATTGTATGTTAATGCTAATATCAATGGTTTATATTAAGTGAACACCTCTTTGCAGTACTATGCTGGGAAACTGAAATTACACAACCGAATAGATTAAGGTATTTGCTAAAGCAAAACAAAACTGTAATGGGAGCTATTGATATATGGAGCTAAGTTTTGTGAAGGTTAAAAAGCAGCAGTAAAACACCAGCATTGTTTATTGAAAGTATGCTATTTCAGAAATTATGTCAGACACATAGATTGTATATAAAGTATACAACCTTTCTCATTTATTTGTAATAATAAATCATTTTAGGTACTTGAATAGATATAGAAGACCCCAAAAAGTAACTTGTACATTGCTCCTACATAATAAGATACTGAGCGACGGAGGTAGGATTGGAGTCCAGATGTACTAGCCTGTCTCATCCTGTCCCATCCTGTGATGAGCCAATGTTCTAGCTTGCTTTCTATTGCTGTGATAAATACCAGGAACCAAAGGAAGCTGAAGAGGCAAGGTTATGCTCCATCAGCAAGGGAGTCAGAACAAACCACCAAAGCAGGAAGCTGGAGGTAGAAACTGAAGAAGAGACCACAGAGGAACACTGTTTAGTGCTCAGTTAGCTTTCTGACACTGCGCAGTACCACCTGCCTGTGGCAGAACCACCCACAGTGGGCTAGGTCCTCCTCCATCAATTAGTAATCAAGAAAATTCCCACAGACAAACCCACAGGCCAAACTAATGGAGCATTTTCTCAACTGAGGTTATTTTTTTGTCTAGGTATGTCAAATAAACAACCAAGAATGGACACCATAGCCATCATCAGTACTCCATGAACATCCATGTGGGACTAAATGAACTTCCTTGTCAAGAACATATTTAAATAATTATTTGGTACTTAACAAAATCACCTCTCTCTCTCTCTCTCTCTCTCTCTCTCTCTCTCTCTCTCTCTCTCTCTCTGCTGTCATGAAAAAAGAAAATGAATGGAACAGATGATGGTTCTCCATTAAAGATTATCAAGTAAAAAATGCCAGAACAAAAACAAAGTATATTACTAGTTACTAGTCTTGCCTGCTGGTCCTTTGGAGCATAAAAGATAGGGAAATAAGAAATGTAAGATATTTAAACTTTGCATTCAAGGTGATGGAGAATCATTGTGAGAGTTAGAATTGATTATGCTGTCTACACTTTGAGGAGTGGTCTGCAGCTGGGCACAACTGGAAGCAGGCAAATCTTTCTGAACCATTTCCTTAAATGCACAGGTGTCCCTCTCTATTTCTCTTTTTAACTAAGGCAGCTAGCCATAGTTTTGTGTTCTATGTCTTATGTTCTGATTTTTTGATTTGACAAATATTTACAAAGAGCTAGTAGGAAGGGCAATACATAAATAATAGCCTTATGCTAACACCCTCATTAACACAGATGCAAAAATACTTTCCAACATATTAGAGACTCAAATTGGACAAATTATTAAACAATAGTATGCCATGGCCATGTGTATGAACTTGCCTTACTTTAAATGCAACAGAAATATGTCGGTCCAAGTCTTTTGTCATCTAATTTATCATCTACATTATAATAAGAGGAGAAAGTGATGTGATAATCCTAATAGACAGAGGAACACACTTTGGCTGAATTCCATGTCCATTTAGAAAAAAATTACTAGCAAACTGGGAAAAAAAAAGAAAATGTTCTCTTGGACATATAAGGGCATCTCTGAGAATCCTATTGCAGAGAGAAAGATTAAACATTTTCCTCACTTGAGTTTTCTCAAATCAACTTACCTGAAGACTCATCTATGAATTAAAAGTAGAGTTCTCCCATATATCTATAGGCACCATTTTAGTATAAAATTATATATACTGTCTGGCCCATTTGAGAGATTCTCATAGCTAATTATCTTCCATCAATACTCTTTTCTGCTCTGGTGTCTTCTCTTAGACTTCTCATGGAAATGTTAGATCTGGCCATGACAAATAGCTATGATTGCAGGGGATTCTATAGCCCTTCAGGGATTTCTATCTGAAAATGTAAGTAAGCTTAGCTTCTTTGATGTCGTCAACAATATGTAGACATCACTATCTCATTCCCTGGTTTCTCTCTCTCTCTTACACCTCTGCCGCTTTTTCAGATGAATTTTTCATCCCTTCTCACATAATATTTTTCTATTATTCCTTAAGCACATTGACATTCTCAACTGTGCTCCTCTAATCTTCAACACATTATAAGAAACCTTTGAGAAAAGATGAGAAGAAATCGTTTTCCATGTAATATAAAGTTTAAAAGGCCAGGATCCCAACAACACACAAACACACACACACACACACACACACACACACACACACACACACACACACACTCCCTAGTGATACCATTCAGTTATGTTGTTATATATGTATGATTAGAGATGACCATGTGGGATTGTATAATTTATTAGGAGGGGTCATTCCTGAGGAAAACAGATTCTCAGTCTCTTAGCAGCCATTTATTGCCTATAGCTTTTCATCTAGGGGTGGGGCTTTATGAGGCTCCTCCCATCTACGTTAGACCATTACTGGCATTGTCATTAAGAAGGTTTTGCTTAGACGGCCATATTGTTGCTATTTTATTGGTGTAGCTTCCCTGCCATGCACAGATAACACTGTCTAGCTGCAGGTGGCCTGCTCTAATATACTTGGGTTTTCATTTATTTTTATAGCTGCTGAGATATGATAGATATAGCATCCCACTTAATCTTACACCTAGTTTATAAATTATTATAGATATTTTCAGTGGAAACATGGGTACCACAAGATGCTAGAGAAATTTACTATTGCTGGCATAAGTGAACAAGCCATGAAAGTATAAACATGAACACAAATTCATGACCCATGAATGCTACTCTTCTAAATATTGCCCTCTATTACACAACATAAATGGAATTAAAATGATACATGATTGTTTATCTACCTTCTCTCCCATGGTGTGAGGTCATTCTAAATAGTAGAAACTTCTCATGAAGACAGTTAAACTAAGACCATTCCTGGATGAAGAGTGAGAATCTCAATGTTGAGTCTTCTTCCCTATGAAACCTGAAAGTGAGTTTGTCCTAAGTTGAGACTTTTCATCAGAGACGAAGGCCCTGGATTTCCCAGTTCACTGATGCACACAAGTCAACTTGCTGCTGGGATGGCTGTACAAATGAATAATAAGCATGATTCTGGTGTGTGCAGAAAGCTCACCAGAATTGAATTCTCGGGATCTGGGGCTTGCATGTCAGGGCCTTTTTAGTCTCCACTTAATCAACAATGATCTTATCCCATCTCCATAATTTCCGTAATGATAAAATTCTTCCAGAAAAAGTATAGAACTATCATTGGTCCACTGAAAACCCTTGTATATGCAATCTGGTTGTTGCAGTCTTTTTGTTACCTTTTTCTGGTTGCTAAGTAGCCTGCACCAAGGCCACTACACCAAACCTTCAGTTTCATCAAATTTCCCCATGCAGAACAAATTGAGAAGGGATCCATGTAATATATTACTTCATTTATCTTCTTCAAAGTATCTGTCTCAATACCGTATCATTAGAGAAATTAGCTCGAAACTTCAGAATATTTACTTTAGAAAATAAAAAGAAAAATGGGGTATACAATAGACAATTAAAATGATGTAAGTAACTTTGGTTTATATAGCTAAAAGATTCGTGTAACTGTTCGGCCATCTGGCTCACACATGGAAGAAAGCAAACTAACTGAGTTGGCTGAGAATAGAAGAAGGACCATCTGGCCCTTAACAAACATTGCCTGAGTGCCTACTCTGTGCCAGGAACTGAAACCAAGGGTGAGGATAATAGCTTGATGGAACTCAGAACAAGCGAGTGGTTTCTCTCTCTCTCTCTCTCTCTCTCTCTCTCTCTCTCTCTCTCTCTCTCTCT